>NW_010195414.1:0-3704 GCF_000695765.1 Mesitornis unicolor
TGGTGCTCAGTTATGCACTGGGCGTAAACCAAGACAAAATTGAAACATTTTCAACTTGATCTCATTCTCTTTATTATATTGTCTAAGAGTCTCTCAATGCTAGGCAGTCTTCTTAATGAATAAACAAAAAATGTTCTAAGAAGGATTTAATTTAGTCAAAATTGGGAAAAATCTATTAGGAAGTTTAAACAATGTATAAAATTAGGATCTAGTTTACAGATAGTACATAAACAAGTTTGTTTTCCATCTGCTTTCAGAGACTTTCTCTATAACTCTGGCAGAAGTCAACTAGGCTGGGTCACCTAGATAGTGAGGAGTGTATTTACTTGTTGCCAGCCATTCTGTTAACACTGGATAGACTTCCTTCTTCCTTTAGGGTGAAATAAGCTATTGCTAGCTTACTTTGTGAGTACAAAAGCAGATCTGTTACATTTGCTATCTGAGAAATTCCTGGGCTTGCTCTTACTTCTCTGCCTTCTTACAGGAAGTCTTTTTATTTTAACTGCAGCAAGTTCTTCTCTGCACTGTTACACAATTAATGTAATTTGAAAATTTTATGTGTAAAACATAAAAGCAATACAGATCATAGAACTCAAGACAAAGTATAGTCAATTTGGGTATTTTAGTGCCTTTATAGCAGAATTTTAAAAGTTTGTAGTTGGACTTATAGTTATACACTGCTACATTTAATTTTATATTGTTATAAAATTAAGCAGGTCCCGGGAGGTGATTATCCCCCTGCACTTGGCACTGGTGAGGCCGCACCTCGAGTACTGTGTTCAGTTCTGGGCCCCTCACTATAAGAAGGATGTTGAGATTCTGGACCATGTTCAGAGAAGAGCCACAAGGATGGTGAAGGGTCTGGAGAACAAGCCATATGAGGAGTGGCTGAGAGAACTGGTGTTGTTTAGCCTGGAGAAGAGAAGGCTGAGGGGAGACCTCATCACCACCTACAACTGCCTAAAGGGAGGTTGTGGAGAGGTGGGTGCCGGTCTCTTCTCCCAGGTGATGGAGGATAGAACAAGGGGAAATGGTGCCAAGCTGTGCCAAGGGAGGTTCAGGAGGAAGTTCTTTACCGAGAGGGTCATCAGAAGCTGGAACAGGCTGCCCAGGGAGGTGGTGGAGTCACCATCCCTGGATGTAGACGGGTAGATGAGGTACTTAAGGATATGGTTAAGTGGGTAGATAGGAACAGTTGGACATGATGATCTCAGAGGTCTTTTCCAACCGAATGATTCTGTGATTCTGTGTTTCTGTGATTCTGTGATTCTGTGATTGTTTATGAAACTCACAACAGTTCTGAATTTTCTTGCACCGTTTACATATTCATAAGCCAACTTCTCATAAATTTTGACCCCTTTCCTGTGTTGATGTGTTAATTAGTCCTCCTATTTCAATTACAACAACACTAAAAAGTGAACAATTTTATAGAAAGATAACAGATGGATTTCAGACTCCAAATTCCGGTGACTACTCAGTAGAAGATGGATACTTAGCTCATAATATTACTTTAAGAAATCTCTCCTAACATTACCTGAGTAAGCCATATGTTTTCAGTTAGATCAGTAGAGTCAGGCTAAGTTTGCTCAAACCTCTCATACAATAACTTATAAGCCTCAAATCAACTTAAACCTTAAATCAAACTTAGATTCTCAAACCTTTATATAATATGTATGCTACAGACTATCTAATTAACAGACACATTACAAGTACAAATACTTTATTTTACTAGAATTAGTAAACAAGGAAAGGAATATTAGCAGTCAAGACCTAATTTCATTTCAATTCAGAAAGAATTACTCTCTTGAGTGAAAAATACAAAAGAACTGTTTGCAAATTCTGCTTGATAACACCAAATCTGTGCTTTATGAGAATTTCCTGAGGTTGTATCTGTATCATTTTGTCTGGAAGTTAGGTCTATGTCAGAGTTATGGTTGTAGTGCTGGTCTTCAAGAATTAAAGAACCCTGAATTTAAGATTCTATTTATTTTAACTGCATGACATTATAAGACCAGAAGTTTATTATGAGTTAACCCCAGTAGACAGCTGAATCTCACCCAGCCTCTCAGTTTCCCACAGTGGGCTCAGGAAAAGAGTTGGAAAAGTGCAAAAACTCATGGGTTGAGATAAAGACAATTTAACAGGTAAAGTAAAAGCTGTGTGCTGAAGCAAAGCAAAGCAAGGAATTAATTCACTACTTCCCATTGACAGGCAGATGTTTAGTCATTCCCAGTAAAGCAGGGCTGCATCATTTGTAGTGGTTACTTGGGAAGAAAAATGACATAACTCTGAACGTTCTCTTCTTTCCTCTTCCCCCAGCTCTTACTGTTGAGCACAATGTCATGCAATATAGGATAACCCTTTGGTCAGTTGGGGTCAGCTGCACCAGCTGTGTCCTCTCCCAACATCTTGGGTAACCCTAGCCTACTCTCTGGTGGGGTGGTTTGAAAAGAAGAAAAAGCTTTCACTCTGTGTAAGGACTGCTCAGCGATAGTTGAAACATCAGTCCTATCAACTGTGTTTTGGTCATAAATCAACACATAGTCCTGTACAAATAACTATGAAGAAAAGCAACTATATCTCAGACAAAACCAGTGAAAAGCATCAGGAAATTGTTTTTAAAAATTAAATACATCCATAGTTTCTGTCACAATTCTATCATTCTTTTGCAAATTTGCAACCTTAATACAACCTTATGCAAGAGTATGAGCTGCCTGAACTTTAGTAGGTTTTATTAAAGGAAGCAAGTAGACAATATTGAATTACATTTACATATATCATACTGTGAGAGCTTTTTTTTTTGTTGGGTGGTTTTTTTGTTTATTGTTTCTTTTTTTCCTTTTCTATTTTTTAGTGTTTTTTTTGTGTATTTTTTATTATTTTCTTTAATTTTGGGGGGTTTCTTGTTTGGTTGGTTGGTTGGTTGGTTGGGATTTTTGTCTAAATACTTAATAGGAAACTGTTAAGCAAAGAGTCCTGCATCTGAAAGTATGTCAGCTAATTCTCAAACAGAAATCACTAACATTTTAACTACCATTAGTGCTTGAGAACATTTATCTATATCTATTTTCACACCATCTATGTTGCAAAGCAGCAGAAGTCAGGAAAACAAAAATAGAAATTTTCATCAATTTTATAAGCAACTGTTATTTTAATACCATCCATTTTAAAAATATATGAGGAACTAAAACCATTTTTTCCACCTGTGTGGGTTTTGTAATTGTAACAGCCATGTGGTTTGTTTATAGCTCTGGCATCTGTTCCCAGAACTGAATTTGGCTAGGGAGAGGGATTGATTTTCCTTTACCCAGACCAAGCTGAAAAGTAGGAAGTATATCTGGGCCTTCACAATATACCTTTGAGAAATATATTTTGATTTATATTAGTTATATGACTCTCTTAAGATGGAAAGGAAAGTTGTCCTACCTAAGCATCAGTTTAGTGGAAGCTTTGAGCAAAATTCACATATGGGGGCAGGTGAAGAGCTTGCTTTAGACTGAGTGGCATAAAATTAGAAACAGATCTATTCAATGACTCCCAAACTGTGTTATCATCTCTTTTCTTTTTAATAAAGAAAAGAAAACCATTTTTGGTTTAATTCTAGAACACTAGTTCAGAAAGCATTATTTTCGTGTGTATAATACCTTCGTGTGTATAATAAGACTTCCTGTGGCTATTTTTCCTTCCTTCCTTCCTTCCTTCCT
>NW_010195415.1:0-10843 GCF_000695765.1 Mesitornis unicolor
ACTTTGTGACTTTTTTCTCTCTCTCTACAGTAGTGTAGGTGTCACAGTGGTCAGGGAAGCACTCTCAACACCCAAAACAACTTATTTTTATAGCTACACTCCAGTAAAGTTTGTGCAGCACAGTGGAAAAATTATAGTTTACTGTAACTGCAATGTGGCTACGAAAATAAGGGGTTTTTTTGACATTCAAAGTACTTTTCTACTGCGCTGCATCATTTCATTGAGAAGGAAAATATTAGATATCTTCTGGGAATCTTCCCTGCCCAGCACCATCTGAGTAAAAAAGTTGCAGATTTCCAAATAAATAAACAATTAAATAAACTTAAATAAATAAAGAAGACACAAAAATAAGCTCTTAATAGTCTGGCCTATTGTGATGCTCAGCATGTGCCAAAAATAGTTCCTGGCAGGCTCATACTCCACTTCCCAGTGCATGCCAGAGCATGGCTGTGAGATCTTTATTGCTATTGCTATCCAGATCAAATCTAGCAAGGTGTGCCTACCCCTTGCCAAAGCTTTACCCACTGTACAGATACCTTCAGACAAAAGAAACACATTGAATTGCTGGGGCCTGGGCAACAGATAAAGAACAGGAAAGGGGGAGAGAAATTCCTGCCCGGTTGAAGGACTCATACAGCAATCACTACAGGGAGATTTGGGGTTCATCCCTTCCACACCCATAGCGCTCACTTCTCTTAAGGTTGAGAGATGGCTTGCAATGTGTAATTCTCAGAAATGTCTTCCCTGAATGAATCCTTGCTGTAGCTCTACAGCAGGTGTCAGTCAGACATGCCCAAATACATGCTTGCAAAACCTGCCCATACAGCAATAATTTCATAACCTGCAGAAGTCAAGAACCAAGACAAAATAATACAGCACACATCAGGTTGAATGTGGTTAACTAAGTTGCTTTTAGTTTATTAATTTTACCCATATACACAGTTGATTTTGAAAACATCACGTGAAAGAGCCAGGACAAAGTGTAACAAACTGATATAGGAAAAGGTTTCAATATGCAATGTGTCAGTGTACCTATGGTGTTTTATACATACTTTACATGGAAAACCAAAAAACCCACAGTTTTCAGGGGAAGTATACATTTTGTTTTGAACTGGCAAATTTAGTTCATTAATATGTAAAAAAATAAATCTACAATAGCAACAGTGCAAACACATCAGAACTTGCATGGCATACAGAACACAAATGAATAAAAATTATTATTCAAAGAGCCCAATGTTTCCTCTGGTACTGGCTGTGACATGTACAACAAACAGGCTGAGGAATAAACTGCAACGTAAGCAGGAAGATGAACTGCATATTACTGGTTCTGTCTTGTATGGTCTCTCTATTTCAGGGGGTAAAGCTGTCATGCCTTGGATCTGCAATTAAAATAAGAAAAAATTATCAGGGCTTCATCATATAAGATGAGAAATCTGTGTTTTGCTATCTAGTTGGCGGCAGCTTGCATGAGAATTTATTGTTGGTCTTGTATTGGGATTTTGACTCTTACTGTGGAGAAATTAAGCTCAGTAAAAATATTAATATATTGCACACCAAATGATCAGCCAGTGTGCACATTCCTTGTTTGCAGCTCGGGAACAGCTGTGTGCACCGGTATCCTCTCCGGTAAAGCAACGTTAGGCTTTTGGTGGTTGATTTGTATGACCTCATTTTGTTCTGTGGGATTGTTTGGTTGGTTTGGTTTTTGTTTTCATCTTTCTGGCAGATAAAAGTGGAAGTTTCCAGTGCTACAGTGCTAAAGGGATCTTGGATGGTATTTGAAGGCATCTGACTTTACATACAAGGCTTACACTTGCATGTGCAAGACCATTAATTGTGCACACATTTATCTCACAGAATAACACAGTGGTTGAGGTTGGAAGGGACCTCTGGAGGTTATCTGGTCCAATGTCTCTGCTCAAGCAGAGCCACCTACAGCAGTGTCATATTTCTACATTCTAAGCATTTTTTACTCTTCCCTTATAACTCAGTGCAATTTTTATGGAGTTAGACATAACTGCCTGTTTGTCCAGGCTTTGACATGAAATTGAAGAGATTTGGGTGCACTGCTTGGCTATGCTTTTCCTAAATGTACTCCGCTTTTCCTAAATGTACCCCCTACACATTAAAGAAAAGAAGCTCTGGAAAAAGTGAGTCCCTGGGCACATGTATTTTTGAATGTCTGAATGCCCACCTGCACAGCATGTGCTTGCTTTGGGTATTTTCCCATGTTGCAATTATCCTACATTGTAGAAAAAAAAAATCTAAATATTTACTTAGTCTTAGCAAATACAACACAAAGCTAAGACTGACCAGGAGACCATTCCTACAGAGGGATGAGGGTACTTTCAACTCACTTTCTCTGCTTCAAGTTTTTTTCTTCTTGTAACAACTCACTGATTGTTTGACCATTCAGGTTAAATCTGTTCTTGATTTTCATGAGAATGGCCAATTTAATGTAATATCACTAATAAGGGAAGGGAAAGGAAAGAGTCCTAATCTTAGCTTTGATGAATATGCCCTAGTCATTTGAAATAGGAAACTATGATTTAAAGGAAGAACAAAGCACTCCCAGTTCCACTGAGCTCACTCTGACTACTTTCTTTAAGTCGTAAGAATTGTTCCTTCATCCTGTAAGATAAAGGGGAACAGAATTGCCCAGAAAACATATCATTTAGGGGAAAAAAAAGAGAAGCCTATCTCCTCCTGATAAAATTTGTGTGCTTTTCATCTTCTTAACTTGTCCTCTGACAATCAGTGAAAGAGCGACTAAACAGCTGCTACTGGCCAGCAGTTGCAAAGGTCAAAAAGTATAACCAAAACTACTGAAATATGACACACATGTACTACCAATAACTACTTTTCCCAGAAGGTCTGCAGTGGGACAAGTGTTAGAAAAATACCAGAATCTCTTTGATTACTTATAGCACACAGTATTTTATTGGCATTTCATGGGAAGAACAGTCTGATCAATGTTGGAAAGACCCGAGAATGCTGCTGCAGGAAGGGCAATTGCTCCACCACCTGAAAGCACTGTGTGACCCTCTATGAGGCAGCGTGGGATACGTTTTGCAGAGTGAGGAGAATGAGACCTTTCCTTCCAATTCTCTCCCCCATCTCACTGGGGGGGTGGTGAGTGAACAGCTGCATGGTGCTTAGTTGCTGGCTGGGTTAAACCAAACTAGGTCCTTTTCTAGGAAGTATTTAATCAGTAGTATCTTGTATCAGATCTGTTTGACTGGCCTAAAATCACAATAGGAGATAAGCCAGTACAATGAGACAATTTCCCTTTCTGAGCAGAAAAGCTCAAAGGAGTAAAATGGAGTCTTGAATTTGGACTCTCTAAAGGAGTTCAAGAAGCAACATGTATTTTTAAGCATCTCATTCAGGGATGATACTACATGCACTAGTAGTTCTTTATAAACACAAGTTGGTACTAAAGATGACAGCTTTTCCCAGCAGTTCTGTTAAAATAGAAGCAAACATTTAGAATAAATAATAACTCACTGCAGAACTGTTTTTTATCTTACAGGTTTTTTCATCACGAGAATTGGGAAAGGAAAACTATAGAAGATAAAATCTTCCAAAGATGCACAAAGGAATCAGACAAACCAAACGTACTTTTTTTGGCCCAATACTAAGACACAAAAAGACTAAGACCAACAAAAAAAGCAAGAGATATTGGAAGAGTACTCATGTAACTTAAGGTAGTCTAGATCCCAGAATTAAGAAGTTAGATTCTAGATGCTTCCTTATGCAGTCAATAAGCTTCCCCATGCAGTCAATAAGCTCCCCCCTACAGAGTGACTCAGAGAAGAAACCTAATCCAGCAATTTTGAATCATCCAACATAAGACACTAAAATAAGTCCCTGACAATGGAGGCAGACAAGGGAAAACAGCTTTCTGACTTGGTGACCTAATCTGGACATACGTGGTTAATCCCTGATCAGTCCCAGATACACCGAAAGACTCCATATTCCTATTACTGATCCCAAGTGCTGATCAAAGCTCCAACTTCTCTATTCTTCTTAAATACTTCTAGAACCTGAGTTACGTGAAAGCATTGATAAAACATTCTCATCATTTGTTATTGCATAAACAATTACATTTTGTAAATGCAATATAGCCGTGTAAACAGTCTGAAGACATATAACCAGCTACTTATTCATGAGCAACAAAGCACAGTAAATCACAGTTGGCTCATGACATTGTTACCTTCTTTTCAACACTTATACTTACCGACCATTCTGCATTATCTGTTTTTGAACATCTCACGTTCACTGGTAGTTTAAGCACAAGTTCATTATAGGAGTGACCCTCTGATCTGGACCATTTGAATTTGTTCATTGCATCCATAAAAGACAGATTTTTGTATTGCTTAGGACTCTTGATAATGAAAGGCCAAGTCCTAAAGAAAAAACAGACAACAGATTTTTAAAAATAGATTAATATCATCAAGTTGGAACCAATGAAAAGAATTTATTCAGAAAAACAAATGTACTATTAATATGCATATTATGCCTAACTCTCATTCTCAACTAAGTTCTCTGCTACTGAAAACTGATGCAGTTTCATTGGTTTTAACAGACTTATAAAAGTTTGTCAGTGGTTTAGGACTTGCTGCCAGATGCTTTTAGAAATGAAGGACTTTAAGTTAAGAAAAAGAATTACATTGCTGTTCTCTGATCTACAAACAGTACACAGGCAACACAAAACTGATCTGCTGTAACTTTTCAAAAAACCCAAAACAACCAAAAAATCCACACCCTTCATAGGTTTGGCAGATAGTGTTGCAAAGAAAAGTTTGCCATTAGAAAGCTGCTACCAGATGGCTCTGCCAAGTTCTGGTCATAACTCAGATGGTTTGTCAAAATTCAGCCTAGTACAGGAGTTGCTCTAACATGCATTGGTTGGCAGCAGTGCCAAAAGTTCAAACCAGAATAACTGGTGTTGTGGATGTTGCCTTTTGTCATGTCTCTATGCTGGCTGCAAGGGGACTTTTGGGCAGTGGTGGGGTAGAGACCTGCTGCACTGCTGTGAGAGATCTGACTATTTGCCCACCTGTGGGAATCCTCCTCATGAAGAAGCGGAGCCAACCCCATTCCCCACCAGCCAAATATGTGGAAAGGGAAGCTATGAAAATTCTGATCTTTCATTTAGAAAAGAAAACTCAAAAATAATAACAAAAGAAAATGTAAAAAAACAGCTAAAGAAAACCTTTTCCATTGTTCTTGCTTTCTCCTTGTTTGACCCTACTGGTATGAATGGGAGCAAATAGGTGGATGGGTCAAGTTCTTAAAAACAGAAAGTCCAATACAGCTAAGTCGAAGAAGGAAAGTAGCTAAAACTTTATCTAAGTAACCTAATTAATGCTTTGGTTGGAGCATGAGTTTTCTTTTCAAAGCACTTCAGACAGATCTGTGTTATCTTGCAGTGGGCTGTCTCCTACTTGCTTTGTGTAAAGTGCTGCCTATGCCAAAGTTCAGCTCTACTCAATACTTAGGCACAGTGGACACCCATTTTGCACTTTTGTGGCCCAATCACTTTTATCTCAGCTCCTCATGATTTATACCACTGTCTGTGCCACCAGACTGAGAAAAAAAGGGGTTTTAAAGTGATACACAGTGCCTTGATCCTGCTTCCATGTGTAAGTCAAGAGAGACTTTAGACGAGTCAGTGAAGCAATTCCAGTGTAAAACTGACACAAGAGAAATGAGTATCAGGTCACATATCCTTAGGCTGACAGAGCTTAATGAAACAAGAATTGTGGATTAGGTCATAAATACTAGAGGCATTAATAATCTCTTCTTCTAATTACTATTCCATTTGCAGCAGACAGTCTGCATACTTACTCTATTCAAAACATCTTTATTTCCCCAGGCCAAATGTGCATTTTTTCCTTAAGTACAGTTATCATGAATGAACACTCAAGAGAGCATACATTTGTTAGAATATTTTCTTTCTAAGCTCAGAAAGACTCTTTTAGCTAGGACCAATTTAGAAACTATGTTCTCCCTGTATTAAAAGACACTGTAAATAGAAATAGTGTGAAAAATGAAGTAGACATTGATTGCGTGGTGACTTTCTTCAAACTCTTCAGTCTTCGATATAAATTTCAGAAGACCAGTAACCCTGTACATCAAATTACTTTGCAATAATAATTTTATATGGTTTTGTTAAGATAGACTGCATAAGGAAAGATCACTTTGAAAATTTAAATGTGTTGACACACTATTAGTCTATTCATTTTATTTTAAAATGTTACTATTACATAGTTTAGCGCAAATAATTTTGCAAATGTAATTAATCTTTCACCACTAATAATGCATTCTAATTTCTGTTGTTTGATTATTTTCTTGCATTTCATTCATTTGGGAACTTTACTTTTTAGATTATTCTTACTCTGTTTACAATCACTTCTACTGCTCATCTGCTATTGAGATGCTGTAATTTTAAGCACTGTAAGGAACATTTAAAATCTGAAATACGCTATTTATTAATTTTTATGTATTCACACACATTTATCCTGTAGGCTTCCTCCTATCTCCTACCAAAATTCAAAATTTATGGTAGATTCTGGAAATCACCCTTGCTCATAATGAGCAGGTCATCCTCCTGATATTAAACCAGAGCCAACAACACACTGGGAAACATTTTGTTCTTGCCAAGGACTCTCACAGTGAAGGCCAGCAAGAGTTCTGCTGACTTACTGGAGAAAGTGTAGCACCTTGTTTAACCTTCACCCCTGCACTGCATCCTCTCCAAATTCAACATCCTGGGGTTTACCCTAGCAGGGAGATGCCAGCTGAACTCCATGGACCTTCATGGTGGTTATTATAGAACATGAGTTGCCTAAATGGTAACAGCTCTCTCCTCTTCACAGAGGGGGTACTGAATATTTGTGAAGCACTGATGTAGACATCTTACAGCAAAATGATATTACCCATTTTGAGCTGAGCAGTGGGCCAGTATTCAGATTCTTGTGGGTTATTTTTGTTAGGAAGAAAAACTGATGAGTGAGCTAAGGGGGTTTCCATCTGACACAGTCCTGTTTTCTTCTCAGAAATGTTCAATGCCCTGCTTCCCTGAGGATTAGGAGTCCAAGACTCAGGAAATGGTGTCTTTGCACAGAATTGCAAGCCCCTGCAGTCAGCAGTTCAACTAAAAGGCACTTTCATTCCTCTTGACTAGACTCTTACCACTGGTTCCACATTTTTCTCTCTACTTACCTAGCATATCATCCTCTGGCATGTCATTCTTCCAAAGCCTCCATTCCCTCTTTTCTCTCCATCATGGTGCTTATCTACCATTTTATCTTTAACTATGAACAACTTAATATTCTCTCATTGCCTCCATTTCCTTTCTAACTTACAACTTCTCTTTCGTGCAGTCTTGTCAGTGTCACCAAGACGCCACTGAGCTGTAGATGTGAGCAACAGAATCAATTCTTCTCTTGTTTACACCAACTGACCTCAGCAGAATTACTGACAACAAATCTACCCAGGGTAATTAAATGCTAATCCTCCCAAACTCTTACTTTTTCAAAATTATCTATATATATGTGAAACACTGAAATGTTTTGGTAACTTGATAGATTTGAAACACTGATGTAACACTGAAAAATAGTCTATTTAGAGATGGTAGTGGTAAAAAATACTGCTGTGTGAAATATTATTTCTTTAACAGAATAAACTGCTTTTTGACTAAAAAAAAAAAGAGAAAAGATGCAAAATAATTTGGCAGGAGAAATAAGCACAGTATACAGACCAAAAAGAAGTGGCACGAGCACCCCTGCAACATGTTGCACTACCAGAAAGAAAGAAAAGTTGTATTAAAATGACCCTCTAATCCAACAGACAGAAATAGAGATGCTGCACATATTAATAAATATTTTACTTGCCTGACTGGTCTATAGATTTCCTTAACACCAATGAACTGGAGTTGTTCCATTATATCTGGAATACTTGCACATCGAGTGAGGTTGATTCTCGGGTAATAGAGTAGATATGACAAGCACATTTCATTCCTGGTGCTCAGACCACCCTGAAAATAGGATTTTTCTTTTAATCAACATAGCATTGGAATTCCACAGATAAAAACACTGATTAGCATTTATATGCTAATTAAATGTTTATCAGGAGGCCAAATTCAACAGGATTACCTTCCACATTAGCTTATCAAGTAACAAGAAGTTATTACATAACTAATTACAAAATACACTGCAAGCACAAACAATAACTTCTGAGTTTAAAAGATGTGGGAAGTACAACTATCAGTAAAATACTACTGTTATAATGTTGAAGAGGACTATCTGAGAAGTTCAGGTTTATTTTGGGCTGTCTCCAAGGAACTTATATCTACCATGTTTCAGAAAAAGGGCTTCAAAGTGGAACAGATGTAGGAAAAAACTGGTAGGATAATTTATCAGTAAATTAAAGTAAATTAGCTTTGCCTAGTAAAATGGAGGCTGGGATAGAATATTTATCTATATGAACTCTCCTTTTAAGTATATATGCAGATAAAGAGTAAGAAAGAAAAGCGTTATTTAAGTTAACAGATAACATTGACTGAAGAACAAATAAATGCTAGCTATAAAAGAATTAATTAAAGTAAGATTTTTAGCTAGTGGAAGAAACAGGTTCTGAAACAGTCTTCCACTTAGAGCCATGAGACAAACTACTAATTTGAAATTAATCTTGGTAAATATGGACAAGATTATGAGCTGCATGTTCCTAAATTCTGTCTGGGAACAATTCCACAAATCTCACAGAACGACAGCAACAGGAATGGAGAAGACAAAACACATGAATGAAGGGCCAAGAACTAGTGTGGTCACCATATAGGAAAATAGGATAAAAACCCAAAAGCCTTCTTTCTCACTCTTGCCTTTCTTTAAACAACTTCTGCATGCACCTACTTACAAGCTATGATTCAGGGAGAGGCATCCCTGTGCTCTCTCAGGACCAGGTCTTCCTTGCCAAACAGAAAGCTCCCAGGTCTCACCTCCTGGAGGTCTGGATCCAGCCTCTCCCAAGGAAGCAGGATCAGCCTCTGGCAAAGGCTGGGTGCCAGCACCTACATCCCTCCCATACATATAGTGGGTTTGGCATCATGTTCTGGTTTCACAAACAGCTCATGTCTCAATAATCAAATCTGATTCACCTCCAAAACCAAGTGGCCACATTGCAATGGCTGATGCCTGGCCTCTGCTAACCTGAAAAGCTGTGTCTGGGCTCTACCTGCAGCATTCTGGGGCAGCAGCTGTCTGGGAGAATCCCTGTCACTGGAAAACCCACAGTGTGAGAAAAGTAACGTGCAGCAGCTCACTGTGCCCAGGCGCCTCCTCCCAGCCCAAGGGACCTGCATCCTGCCTAGGTTCTATGTCAGGCACAAAAGCAAGTGGCCCCATCTTGGTCATGGCATAAGTAAAAATCAGTATGTAAAAACTGGCAACTACAATTTCAGGGAAAAATGTGTAACAAGTTCATGAAAATAATTCATTAGAATATGCAGAATTTTTATGTCAATACATGTTGTGAAGAAAACATCCCTTATACTAGCAAAGCCTGATTTTTAAAGAACTTTTATAAGCTGGCTTGCTTATTTTTATAAACCAGTCTTATGCAAGAGATCACACTACGATTATCATAGTCCTGATGACTTTAAAATCTAAAAATCTATTAAAAGAAAGAGAACACATAATTACACGTACACAGTAAGTACACAGATTTTAATAACATTTTATGAAAAATATTTCAGTGCCCAATATTATCCATGTCTTTATTTTGATCCATTAAAATTTCTCTTACCCATGTCATGCGAATTCGGTCTACAGTACTGTAGTGACATTCTGTGATTAAATTATCCCCCTGAAACACAAGATTTAGGAAGTTCAGAGTTCTCCAGTTTATCAGCACCAGCTTCAGGTAACCAGAGATGACAGCAAACACTTAAATAAAGATTAGAACAGTGGATATGACTTTTTGAAAGAGTAAAGGATTAGGTAATTGGTGTATGCTAAGGCCTTGGCACTTAGCATTCATGTTATCCAAGATCCTCAGGGATTCCCTATGGATTTAAATGGCGTCTTATTAAGAGTCTGGTCTGTTGGTTTATTTTAAGTGGCAATGGAGGTGCCCAGTTATATTCCTATTTTCAGGAAAATTACATATGTAGACAATGTAAACATATGATTCTTCCTTCAAAACTCATCCAGTGCTACTTTGGATAGCTTTCCCCAGGCTAATTTATCCTGACAACTTCAATAGAGATACTTGCCAAATGAGGAAAAGAAGGTTTTCCACATCACAATAACAACTATTTATCTGCCAAGCCTGGGAGTAGAGGAGTGGCAGGCAAAGATTTAACTGCATTGACAGCTTTCTATGGGAAAGGCTGAATGCTTACCTTCTCAAGTACACACAATTAACTTTTTGCTGTCTTGACAAACTGATCTACAGTTTGGTAGTACCTTTATTCCCTGTACCTGGTCAAACACAAATCTCAAAATCACCTTGATAACAAAGTGGAAACTAAAACATTGAAGAACATAGTGAGACATCAAAAAAAACTTCAGATCAGAAGGATGCCAGAGGCGTATTTGCTTTGGCTCATTTTTTTTTGTATCATCATCTGCATTAATTTTCCGTGAAAAAAATCAGATCACCCTTCGAATGTTGAGAATTTCTCCTTTCCTGCAGGCTGTCTCATTGCCAGACCAATGCCAGCGCTAACTGTACTTCAGGCTGCTGGAAGAAGGGGCATGAGCTCCATGTCAGCCAAATGGGGATGGAGCTTTCTGAAGCACTGGGTACTGCCATAGCTTCACTGCTCACAGCAGGA
>NW_010195415.1:10874-29908 GCF_000695765.1 Mesitornis unicolor
TCCCACCAGCGAAGTCTCTTCCTCTCATGGCTTATGGACTAGATAACATTCACTAATAGTGTTCCTTCTGTGATGTCATGTCTTTTGCTTCCAAATTCAGAGAAGAGTGTTAGTACACAAAGAAAACGAATAATCTGAACTTCACAAGCTGAAGAAAGGATGCAGCTTTGGAAGAGCTTGCAGATGGAGAGAATAACAAGAACCTATATGTGAAAATATTTAAAATTATTAGTTAATTGATTAGACTGTCATCCAAATTACATGATGCATGTAAAACTGTACTGGTAGTTTTATACAGATGAAAACAACGAAAAGCATGAAAAAGGCTCACTTCAGAGAAAGAGTTCCAGCTTCTACTTGAGCTGTCTTTTTTAAATTGCAGATACTATCATATACCTCTTTCAGTCTTTCTGCTGTCTACTCCCTTTTGTTCCTGAATTTTAAGAGACCTTTCTCTATAATCTGCATGGATTTTCCTAAAAATATTACAGGCTTTCTCTGCAAACCTGTCATCTGCTGCCAGCCTTCTTCCTAAACCCCTTCAACACTTCTTTCCTGGAGGAGGTAACATCAGTTTGTCTTTGAAGTCCCTGTGGAGTACAAGCAGTTGGACTTCAAAGAGTAAATGCTGCACCTGAACATCCAGGTTTTGCTGTAGAAATTAAATTAGAAAGTTAGCATTTTATCTTCTTGCCTTTAACGGACAAATATCCAAGTAACCAAGAATTGAAGAAGAGACATAAGAGAGAAAGAGACTTGAAGAGAAGCCTGGAAGTTTAAACCATGGGGCTCCTGACCACACTTGGAAGTTCAGTCATTGCAACGGTCTTTTCAGATCCCTTTCCCTTACTGCCTCCAATTATAAACAAAATTCAGTTGTTTTGTATTTTGCATCTGACTAATTCCATCAAGTAATGGGCTTGTTCACAGGCACCAGGACAAGCACATCTCCAGCTGTTCTGCTGGTCAGATCTGGAGTACCCAACCTTTGTAGCACCAAACTTTTTGTCCTCAGGCCAAAGCTTGAAAAACAGATGTCAGCTGGAATTAACAAAAAGTGGGTGAATAATTTTTAAATGAGTAACTCATCCACAAAAATACAGGCTCTTTTCATGCAATATCTATGGGTAGCTACTGTTTTATAATATAATTGCAGTTGGGATTTTTCTAGAAGACATATTACATTAATCTCACAAGAATAGCAGATTGCATGCATGATTTCTTCTTCCAAAGGGTTTTGTTTACTCAGTGAAACCTCACATGGAACATGAGCATTGAGTTTTACTCCCAAGAGAAAATAAAAATATGAAACAAACAGAAGACTTGGCTAATTTCTAGACATGTTTGCAAGGCTGGATACTTGCTGTGTGCAAATACTCAGGATGTGATACTTATTTCCAATGGCCTCATAAAGCCACGTGGTGATGTTTCCATTCTTCAGTTGGCTGGATGCACAAAGATGGCACAATCAGGCACACATGTGATTTTATAATCTGCTTTGTTCAGACTTGTGATAGTAAAGTTCAAATCAACACACCCGAAGCATAGCTTGAATTGATGGGCCAAGCCAGGTCTGTAGTGAATTGGGTGGATGTTCCTGAGACACTGAAACCTTAATGCATCTCACTCTGTGATAAGTGGAAAAATTAACACTCAAGAATTCTAGGATTCTATGATAAGAAATTCTGTAGCAAAATTAATTCTACATGTGAGTATATATTAGGCACACAATCTCTTAAACCCTTTCAGGGAAAGAATTAAGAGTGTCGTACTGGCAAGATGGTTCTTTCTTCTTTCAGATACTGAAACTCCTGGAAGTTGAAGTCAAACTCATCATCATAAGCAAGCAGCTTCTGCTCCTCGCCATTGTGGAAGTGGCGCATCCTGATAGCTCTGCCAGCAAGATGAGCGTGAAGAAGTACTGCAAACACATGAATCCCAGCGGGTCTCTCAGCACCTAGAGCCTGGCCAGGGGAAAGCAACACTATCAGCATGCCCAGATGCAATGTAATGTCAACCAGTATACAAACAAAGTGATAATACGTTAGTAAATGCATTTTACATTCCCACAGTTTACAGTAAAATGCAGTGTAGAGCAAAAACAAATCTGTATGTGGAATTGAAGTTTTAGCTATAAAAAACGTTAAGGTTTTTTTTTTTCTATTTTTTTACTAAATAAAAATGTGATTTGATTCTTAACACACACAGTTTTTATGAAAATCAACTGGACTGCAAATAATTCTCAATAGATTAAAGCATTCAAAGTTATTATAGTAAAATCTGCTAGTTATTTTACTGCTATTGGCCAATACTATTGGATGTAGATGTTTATTGTAAAGAATTTTCATGTAGATATGAGTATCTTCAATATTGTGCCAAGAGAAGCACTTTAAATTAAGAGGCTATAATTATAATATGTTCTATTTCCAATCTTCAAGTAAACTGATAGTGAAATACTGTAGGTTTATATCTGAAACTTTTTTCCACGTCAAAGACATTTTAAAATTAACTTTTCCAAATTGACACAAATCTGACATAACTCCCATTCCAGCTGAGATCTATTGATCTGAACTTTAGGTATGCTAAATTCTGATTCTTGTTCAGAGCCCAAACTAGAAATAGTCTGGTTTTGCCATGCCTTTCAAGTACAGCCTTAAGGTGAGAATGGTAATAGATTACTCAAATGTTTTTAGGCTGAAATATGCTATGATAATATGAAATATTTAACGCCACCAAGAACAAACCTAAATTCCATATCTAATTTACCCTTCACTCCAAACCATGTCCCAAAGAGCAGATATTGATTCAGCCTTTCTCTAAAAATGAGATGAGAATCTCCCATGATATCTTAATCACAGATTTTAGACAACGCTTCCATTATCTGTAGCGATATTTAAACTATCTTAATGAAACCAAGTGTTAATGAATGCATAATTTTCTACATTGGGCCATACAACAAAACCAGTTCAGTTTTGTTTCAGTTTCAGTTTTTTCTTCGGTTTCAGTTGTTGGTCTAAGAATACATTTCAGGATTTCACTTCACTATTAGGATCCTCTTACACATACACAGATCTTAATTAGTGTCTCTCAACATTTTTTTCTGGGCTAGCTATTCTGGGCTATTAATAGCCCCGCCATGGAAAGCAATGTATGTTTATATACTGATCACACAACTACTAAAACATGCAATCACTTTGTCATACAGTATTACACATAACAATAAGCAGCCTGAATACTGAGCATGCAGCTCAAAAAGACCTAACATTCTGGAGGGCAGCATGTAGTAGAATCCTTTGTTCACATATCTTTAACTAGCAACTATCAATCTTCCCAAAAAGTTAAAAAGGCTGTCCAAAACTATTTCTAAGAATGAAAAGCAGTGGATTCAGCCAGGAGACATACCTCTTCCAGACATTCTAGTGTGCAGTGACCCTCTGACACAAATTCAGGCATGCCCGGTGGGATATTGTGGAAGAGGCTGACCCAAAGGCCGGCTTCAATAACCCCAGCATCATATTTCCTTAAAACTGGAGTATAAATTAGCCTCAGACCAGAGTTATCTATCAAACCTGCAACAAAAGAAAACACAGTCAGCCAGGGCTACAAATCAGTATTAAAAAAAATATCCAATTGTTTCACCTTTTTCAAGATTTTGCCGAAGATTTTTACATTAAAATTGAGAAATCAACCTCAGTAACCTTGAAATTAGTCAGACCATATGCAGGGAGCAATAAATAGGAGCAGCTCACAGGAGAGTTGTTAAACATGGTATGCTGATATCTGTGGTGTTCAGATGTGAATGAAAAAGATGTGCTTCCCCTAGCCTCTATGTACCTTCCACTGAGTTATCCAACATGGACCTCAGAGAAAAGAAGGCAAATCACAAGTAGAACAAACAATACAAGGAAACAATAAGACCTCAAAAAGTGCACTCATTTAAGGATTTCAAAAAGTAGTTGAAGGAACCAAAAGTCTGATGTAAAAGGGTTGAGGTTTTTTAGAGTCAAAATTATATGAATCTATTTCATTCACTTAAATGTTTAGTCAAATGCATTTGTTCATGTAGCTACTCAGAATTTATGTTGCCTCTACCATCTAACTGCTTAAAATTATTTCTCTTGCATTAGCCATTTTTATTAGGAAAGATACAAGCAAAAAAACAAAGATTAATTTGTTTGCACAAGCCCTACATTCTGTTAGCTCATTTCTTACTTCTTATCTCAGAGAAGGTAAGAGACTTCCTAATGACCTATACTGGTCTTCTAAAAAACATATAACAGGGGTAGCAGTGCTTGAAACCAAATTTTACACAAAGGAAAGCAGCAGGCAATTTTAAAATAGGCAAATGACAGAGGTGCAGAGTAGGGACTAAGTTACCCAATCACTAAAATGCCTAAGAGACAGTAGTATATAATTATTAAGGAACAAAGGCTATAAACTATGCATAGCCAACTAAGAGTGGTAATCAAATATGAGACATTCAGCAATATACAAATCTCAACATTTCAGGTGATATATACTGATATATACCCGTTTTTCATGGGTTTGGAAATCCACACTCATTCTCTTTTTGAAGCTATTTGTACAATCTCATCAACTTGAATTTATCCTCTGAGGTATTTCCCCTTCAAGCTTGTTGCTAACATCTAAATGCCAGAAATTTTTACAATATGTAAGAGTTTTTGATAAACAATCAAGAGGTCACTTTTCCAATTAAAAGGAAATGCTAAATATTTCATAAACAGAAACATTCAAAACCAGCCAAATTAGGAGCAGTTAAAACATTTTTGAGTCGAACTAGAAGCCAGTGTTGACTACCAAGCTGAGTCACTTAGGAAAACATTACCCCAGATCACAACATGAAACTAAAGATGAAGCCTTTAACCGTGAGACCCAAGCTGGCAAAATGCAGATCCTGAAATGGGAAAATGAAGTTGATCCAGTGGCAGGTTTGATGCTCTGTCAGGAGGATTCACGTGCCCTGACCTGAAGCAGATTAAGCACTCAGGTTTCCCTTACATTTCCAGCACCGTGTATTTTGTCATGGAGGAGAGAAACATGACCTGGATCACAGACTTCCTGCTCTGCCCACTGTCTAAATTTTCCCAGGTCTTTGGCAAGACTCTGAGTTCACCTGGGACTGTCCCAGTAAGACAAAATTGTCCTCATTGATTAAAAAGGAAACAAAACATTATTGATTCCCAGTTTTTTATGTGCCACATGAACTAAAACAACAGTATCAAATACAGTTGATTAAAATAAAATAGTGAATTTAGGGTCAAAACCAATTTGGAAACAGTTTTTCTGCATGCAACTTCTCAGGCTTTCAAGTAACATTTGATGGAAAAGCATGTAACATCAAGAATGCAAATGAAGTTTACTATACCCCATGCAAATGTACATGCTGAAGGGAGAGATTCTGTCATTAAAGAAAATAATTTTGAGACAGTACATCTAGAACAACACAAAGAGTGGTAATAACAGTAAGGCAGAACAACATAACCCACACAGAGAACTTTATTTTAACACATGGGGGTGTAAAGAAAGGCCAGTACTCTCTGCTGCACTGGATTTTACTCGGTTCAACAGAATATTCTCAATACAGTAGCTCAATAAACTTTTTTTCAGAATAAAAAAGTATATTTCCAAAAGTCAGCTTCAACATTCCCTAGATCTTTCTAGGGGTCCCTGGTTTCTTCCTTTTGTTTCTTCTAAAAATACATGAATTCTAGAAAGAAGATTAAAAAACACCATAATTAATAAAAAGCTTATCTTTTAAGATAAACTGCTTTCACCCCAGTCTAGCAACCTGAGTCTATACTTCTCGTTCAGAAGCATCCTACAGTTCAGGTATATGTCTTTAAAAAATGCTAAAAAAATTAATAAAAGGCTCATTCCCTGTGTTGCTGTCTCACAGTCTGAGTGCTGTGCTGCTCGCTCTCAGTCTGATTGGATTTCCCAGCAAAAGGAAAGCAGAGAGAGATAATGTGAAGAATGTAGTGATAAAAGGAGATGTATGCACCTGGTCCACAATTCTTTGTATATCTGAAACTCCCAATGACTTCAAGTTATGCTTTTGAGTGCAGTGAGAACAACACTGGGAACCAGGAACTACTGAGCAGGGAAAAATAAGCTTCAGCTTTGTGTTTGCTCTGTTTGTTGTGCAATGCAATGTGAAGCACTTTTGTCTAGTACAGTTTCCAATCTTGCATGTTTTAAAGAGTGTGAGGGTACCAACCTTCTGTGTATGATGGATTGTCATAATGCACCTCCATAAGAACGAACTGAGGGTCAACTGCTGTGCCAATGGATAAGCCAACGTGAGGAGGGTAGGTGAAACCCTGGAAATAAACACACATGTACAAAGACAAGTTGTTTTTGCCATTGTTAATAGTTAAATTCTTTTTGTAAATACATCTACCTTTTTAGCAAAGATACAATCATATTAATGATAAAATTCGGAAAGGAAACTTCTTTTATAACTTTCTGAACATGACATTGTGGAATAATATATTTATTATATACTCAATATGAAAAATAATTATGTAAATATAAAATAGCAGATCCTATGCTTGCTTGAGGATAAAGTCCTAAGCAAATTTGTTTGATCTCACCACTGACCCTGCTTTGAGTAGAAGCTGGACTAGAGACTTCCTGAAGTCCCTTCCGACTTGCATTATCTTGTGATCTTATGATTGTTTATCCTGTACTTATTGCTTGAACGGAAAAGGAAAATTTCATTTTAAACACATAAACATTGCATCATCAGGCAGTTAGTCTAACAATAAACCCTTATGAAAAAGTGAATCTGCATTTTAAATATTCCCAGTTTCTAAAAGCACTAATTTCCAGGGAATACTGAGGTTATACTTTTTTTTTTTTCAGGAAAAACAGGATTGTTTTTCCTGAAGGAATCACTCATTCTAAGTGAAATTATTTGAGCAATAAATATGATCTTCATGACTACATTTACATTAGAAAGCCACGTAGAGCAAAGAAATAGCTCTGTACAGTGCAACAGCTTGCGCCAGACCCACTGTCCCCACACGATGCTCCTTTGGACAAGCTCTGGTCAGATCCCATGCACTGAACCCCATTTATTGCTGGGAGGTGCTGGGTTTGCACGTCCAGTTTAACTTCACCCCAAAGAGAACTGTGTAAGTTTTCAAACCACTTGTGATGATAACTAGAGTAAGTGGAGATAACTGGGAGATTTGCTTTAAAAACTGACTCCTGATTCAAACTAAAATCTTCCAAGTGAACTCATCTATCAATTTCACTTTTATAGGAATGAGTCTGCATAATTTTATAGTATATAGCTAATATTTTAATATTTCCTAACTTCCTGAATTGTGCAATTTGAGATCCCAACTTTCTTATGCTTGATGAACATTAATTAATTAATATTTGTATATAGTAATAAATATTATCAGCTTCATTCTATGTAAGGGTAAACTATAGAACCATGAGTACCCTAGTAAACCTGAATGTAACCCAGACCTGCCAGATTTCTCTCTGTAGAACTTTAACAATGGGATCATCCTTGCAAAGGCCTCCATAGTGCTTGCCAAATGATAAATTATTTATATGAGTTTTTGATTTCACTTAGATTAAGACAGTTGAAAGTATAAATACTAGGTCAGAGCATAGCTGATGGTGAAAATGCACAAAGCATACATCAGGGATAATGCTCATAGTGGATTAAACTTATTTTGATGGGTCCATGTAGCAGGTCTGGCCTCTTCATACTGCAGCACTTGGAAGATGGTTTTGGACTGCAGGCTCACAAAGGAAGGGTCCAGAAATTATCAGCACCCCAGACCCCTCTGTACCCACACCATCATGTGTATGGGCACACAGTGAATCAAGGGGGTAAAGAAGGGGTGGGATTCTTCTTTTGTCAGTAATGCTGCCTTGTGTCAGCTGCAAGCGTTAACTGCAGCCTAAATTAACATAAAGAATAAGCTGTAAACACAGCCTAGGGTCAGCATGGCATCAGAGACTCTGTTTTCTGTAGATATGCCTCATTGACATGAGCAAAGTGGTCCTTGTGCTGGCTCTGCACTGACACAGGATCGCTTCTACACTGAAATGATGACTCTTCGGGCTGGGTAGAAAACTTCAGAATTATATGTCTGAATGAGGCAACACTGTAACCAGGTCCTGGTGAGGCACAAAATTATTTGAATATATGTTTAACCTCATTTGGAAAAACTTGCCTCCCAGTCTTTTATGCAGCCACCTACAGAGACTTGTTTTTCTTTTTGTCACTCTCCACAGGTAACATATACTGGTCATTGCTGGAGGCAGTATATTTCCATATCAGATGTGTCAAGTTGATAACGGTGAGACTTCAATGCTCTCAAGTTTTCTTCTTCTCCTAATGCATCAACTCTTAATACAATTTTCATAACTTTTAGCTTGTCACTCAGGATGTTCATTGCATTCCATACTCAAGAGGCCAAGAAGAAGTTGAGTACCTATTGATAAGGCATTTAGGGACTGTGACTGTGTACCCTTAAAAACAGACTGATACGCCAGGAAGAAGGTTCATCATGATACACAGTCACCCAAAGCTCCGCTGATGAAGCATGCTAGACAGCCATTCATCCTACCTCTCCTCCAATGGCCCAAGCAAAAATGACTGTCTCACATGTGAGAAAAGAGTCTGGCATGTTGGGGTGGTAGCACTCATGCCCGTAGTCCAGCACACTGTCATTCAGATTGCTGCTGCACTGGTAGAGCAGGATATGGTGCACCAGATTCTCATGGCCTTTCTGGATCAACGGCTCAACCTGTCAATGTTAAAATGAAAAATAAAAGGAAAGAAAACACATCTCAGATGTTACTATTTCAATGCAGGTATACAGACAGATCTTAAATTATATGGTGTATTTCTTTTAGAAGAGGAGACTTAACATGAGATTGTAGCTAGGTTGAGATGCTACTTCAGCACTCTGCATCCCCAAGCATTAAAAATGTTATTGCTCAAGTGCATCAATCGGGGACAGAAGGAAAACTCTGTCTTGAAACCTGTTGCCATCTGTCTTCATCTCTCTTCTCCCACCCCAGTCTTGCACTGTTACTTGTCTTTCCCCCTGTCCAATCTTGTTTAGCCACATTCCAGCATGAGGGGTATATAAACCAGCTGAAAATGTGTACAACTAAACCAGTTTGGCATCTGAACTTCTCAGAAGTTTTTATCCCTCTTTCTGCCTCTTTTATACCATTTTAAACTAGAGCTGCCCATAGATTCTATACATCTAGGGTGAGCCTGGAGTTATACCCTACACTGCTCAGCAGCTCAAGATGGACTTTTAAATTTTTTTGACATCTACAAAAAATCAGATTTATTTTACAATCTGCTCAGTTGCAAAGACTTTATTCACATGAAGTCATTCCTCAGAGGTTGGGTGCTCCAGTCTGTTTGTGGCAGTAAAGAGCTGAAGGGCTCTCAGGGGAACCCAGATGCCCCCAGTATAATTTGACCACCGAACTTCAGAGTAGGTTGAAATTATTTCATTCCCATATAACAATGCTCACTCTCTCTTTGGATGGATGATAAATTATCTCTGTCAGAGACGACATCCCTGAGGCAAGCATGAGTACTTCTGAAAAAAATAATTTTGTTTTTAATAAAGATTATATTCCACAAAATATAAGCATATAGAAAACAAAATTAGAATGAAAGGAGTCTTTCCCCTTCCTTTTGTTTTCGAAGGTTGCATTCCATTCTATCATATCTACCTTCCAGCTGAATAAGGTAAGCATTCATGTTTTCACAGGAAAAGTAAAGCTTCAGCAATGCAACTCCTAAGATGTAGCGTGCCACAAAGTATTAGCTTTTAATATTAGGGAAAAGAAGGTATTTTAAACAGACAAAAAATGTATATATATCCTGACTTTGCATCATGTGTTTTACAAGCACGTGAACCCCAACTAAGAGAGGACCAGAACAGGGTACGCAAGAACAGTTTATTACCTTGTTAAAATATTGTCAGCGCAATGCTGTTACCAGAAATTTCCATTTCTGCATTTTGTTCAGACCACTAAAGCAATTACAAAAGAAGGAGGGTAGCAAGAAGCAACCCGATTTTGTGCATATCAAGACCACCTTTGTTGATACAAATCTGAAAAATACTATTGAATTGCGGTTCTTGATGAGTCCAGCTGCTGCTGAGTACCTGCATCTCTGTCCAAGAAGTGCACAAACCAAAACCACCCACCTCACTGCACTTAGAAGTCAATGGAAGAATGCCAATTTACATGGACGCACAGAAGTTCCCTTCTGGTGGCAAAACTCAAATACTTGACAAGGGATCTTCTGTACTCTTCTCAGCAATCACTATTTCGCTTAGCCTTACCACCATCATGAACTACTGCACCATGAAACTAATAGTATTTTTGAAGGAGATACGAGTCAGTTTTCCTATCAGATAAGAATTTATTCCCAAGTCAGACTGACTGACAAAGATTCAGAAATAAATTTCAGCTTGATGCTGCTTCTTCCCTCTACTCCTTCAAATACCTGCATATTTATCCAAATACTGCAGAATCAAAGCACGCTCATACCATGGCAACATATACAGTACATAACAGTATGTATCTCCATAATTCAGAAACTCCACATAATGTATGGGTTAGTCAGCAAAATGGTTATAGAAATATTAGCTGTGTAGCTACCAAGAAAAGAGAGTATTTTTGTCCCAACATGTGACAGTTCCGCCTGCTGCTACAAGAGCCCAGCACCTGCTGTGCTTACAGTCGCTACTTCAAAACTAGCTTCCCCTCAAAGCAATGGGACATCACCAAAATTAGAAACTCACATCCTGTCATCAGTTTTTAGTGTCAGTTACCTAAACAATAACAGCACTTCAAAAAATAGGTTTGTTTAGCTTTCTTCAGTGAAGAAAAGAAAACACTAAAACAAACCCTTAAGCATCTTTCCAATGCATCTTGTAGGACAACTTATATTCTTCAGATGCACAAATAAATAATGAAAAGTGGAAGTGAAGTTACACTTTTTACAAAATTTTTTACAACTTGGTTGAAGAGGTGCCACCTCTCTCTTTCCCCTTTTAAACTAATTGAGAAAAGAAAAAACTATTAAGAGTGGTCAAAAATCTGCTAACAAAAATCCTAGGAAAATCTCATTAATCATAATATGTTCATTTCCCAGAAATGTATGGAAATATTTTAATGGTCAGCTCCCTAAGGATCATAGCACCTTTTCTAATTGAAATGAGAGAAGAAAGAGGAGCAGATCTCCTAGAAATGTTGAGTACCCTTTCACTGACCCAACTAATAGCTAATCATATTTACATACTAGAACAACCTCAGCAAAACAGAAAATTAAGAAATATTATTTGATTAACTGGAGCAGGGATTAAAATATGCTGTTCTACATCCCAGGTGAGGCTGAAAGGAGACTGAAAGGGAATATGCGTATAGCTACCTATTTTCGCCATTTTGCCTCATTCTTTGAGGTTCGTGTGAGGTGCCTTCGCTGTTGCAGACATGCAAGGAAGACCCAGCTGTCAGGGTTGATCTCTGCCACATTGTGAATAAGCCTGCAGAGATACTGCACCGCTGGGGCACCTCAGTGACTTCTTCCCTTGCAGGCAAAGTGCATTTTCTGCTTGACATTTCCTCACTGCCAGAGGCTTGGCGAATAAAAGCCCTATATCCACCCTATATCAAAATGCCGAAAGCATTTGGGACTGCAGAAAATAAGTGCATGCAACAAGACATAATCTCCCCTGCTTTTCATGAAACTCACAGAAAGCTACTGTTTTATTATTCATGATGATTTACTTGCTGCATCCTCTATCTTGAAAGCTTGGGTGAAAAATCTTTGTAACTGAGCACACTGACGTATGCGAACCTATCTGATTCCCACTAACAGAGACAAAAAATAATAGAGGTACTATAATTCACCACCACATCAAATCATGGTTTCCAAAGATGGAGGTATTTCAAATATACTGCATTCAAATGCAAAATGAAGACACTGCCTTTCTGCAACCAAAAGTATGGGCTTCAGCTGTGGTGTTTGATTAGCATGACCTGCACACATGGGGCAGGCTGAGAGGTTTCACAGAGCTCCTTTCATTATACTATATTTCTTAGCTCTTCTCAAAATGCTGACTTTCAAAGGATATAACAAACAAATTTCAATTTATTGCGAAGTTAGTTGATACACATAAAATGTGTGCTTTCCATCTGTTAACAGAAGCCCTATTCTAGTCAACAGGCTGACATCACATGAACACAGAAAATGCTCACATCTGCCAATGCTGGGTTACTCCACTTTGATTTTAATTCCTCTCTTCTGTATTTCCTATTATCCCTTTACCTACTGCACAAACTGAACACACCACATCTTTGTTTCTTAAAAAAACAAGCCAAAATTGTAACATAATAGAGCCTTACATCTCAAGTTGCTTATAAGCAGGGTCAAGGTACTAATGTACGATGAATTAGACAGGATGAAAATGCAAACAGCTCAATTGGTCCAAGAAATTAGATTACCTACAAGGGAAAAATATCTCCAGAAACCTGAAAGTCTTGTTGCTTATTCCTGTTTTTTCTCCCTTTTTATTTGCTTTGATTTCTTTGATGTTAACAGCTGTGGTTTGTCTTCATACTTGCTTGTGCAAATGCTGAAGGTTAGTAAACTATATCCATAGTCTCCTTATAGTGTCCCAGCTAGAAAATATAGCTCACTGAACTTCAGAAAACAAAATGTAGAATTTATTTTTATATACAAAAATGTCAGCAGGTTTTTTAATTTTGTTGCAGTGATGCTTCTACACTGGAATGTCAATGAAATATATTATTTTTTCTAGCTCAAAAGCTAGCTTCAACTGAATCTTACATTTTAAAGACATTATGGGATGGTATATTGTTATAAAAAACTTTTAATAAGACCACAGCCTTACACAACATCTCTTGTATGTAGCTGGTGGTGTAACAGGGAAAAATATTACTCTATAACCTCAAAATAGCAAAAATTTACCAGAAGATTTTGTCCTGGCACTGCTGCATTTAAATGATTATCTAGCCTGTGGTTGGTTATTCTATTTATATGAGCTTGCCATGTCCCTGATTAACTCAGTTCAAAAAGTGATGGTTGCAAAACTGAGTACTGGCTGAGTTTACCTGAGAGAATTTTTATAACAGAAGACCAAGTTATAGGGTCTCTGCTTTCTATACTCATCATCAGGAAGAACTATTCCATTCTTACTAATTACTCTGTTTTTTATATTTCTTTCACAAATGTGTACCATGTACATATATCCAAATATTTGTCTTAGAGAAGCTCTTTGAAGGTAGACATGAAGTCTTCTTATTAGGAATCAAGATTTTTTCTGATTTTTTTTTCTTTTCAAAATTGCAGTTGTGGAATGAACAAATATTTATCTAAAACATCTCTTTTAAGGTTTTAGATTTTTCTTCAGAAAAGCAAATACTTAGAATACTTGGCTTACTACAGTTAGGTCTTCTTCAGGAAAAAAAACCCTCCAAGTATTCCAGGAAAAAACCTCAAAAATACTATGGTCTTATTTTCATCTGAATACTCTGAAAGAAAAACACTAGGCACTTTCTGCCTAGTGTTTCTTGCATACAACCCAGAGGTGTGGAGAGCAAAAACAAAAAACAGGAGCCGGAAATATGCTTCAGAGCTAGGGTAGATGTTTAAGTTCATGACCCCAGGGTACACCAGGGTTTTAACCCTAACAACCTATCAGCTATCTCTTGTCAGGAGAAAACCCTGCCTATGTCAGTGTCAGGTCTGGGACACTAATCTGATGCAGACTTTCAGCCCGGAGTTCAGGAATTCCAGGGTCAGGCAGGGACCACCCTCGACCCCACCTCGTCTGTCAGAAAGCATTAAATTAATGCCACAGAATAGTCAGGCCTGAAAGAGACACCTCAAATGCTCACCTGGCTGCTGGACTCGCTGCTGTAACCTTTTGTGAGATCAGTCATATCGGTTGCACATACACAATGAAGTGCCCGTTTCTGTTTTTCTCACTGTACAATCCAGATCCTAAATTCAGTCTTCTTTACTAACAAAGCCCTTTAAACCACTCTCTGTCCCAAGTGCTTCTGAGTTTGTATGGTGCTGCTTACTTTAAAAAGTTTGTATTTTGGTGAGTGAATTGCAGGAGGCAAAGCAAAGCCACTGTTTCTGATTCACTGATAGTCATCCATAGGCAATAGGGAACATTACTGCTTAAATGGAATTGTCCTTCAAATATAAAAACGTTTATCCAAATTATTTTCATACACTTTTTTCATATGTTCAGGCTGGAGGAAAATGTAACCTCTGTAGTTATATTGCTTGTATTTTAATACAAAAGAGATGGAGATGAGAAAAAAAGCCCAGGCAACAGCAACCATCCCCACCCCCAACCTCATAATGTGATTAGGTAAGGTTTCCTTAGAGGATGGAAATTTTCCTGACCAAAAACAGAGGTTCCATACAATTTAAGGCATTTAAATTTGCATGATTTGTCCTTAATATATGTAGAAGGTTTTCTTTCCAAAGCAAGATTCAAATATAAGACATAATCTCAAGTTGAAGAACCAGTGCTGACTTGTTAGTTTGTTTGTTTATTTATTTATTTATTTAAGCTCTATCATTGGCATATGGTTTTAACTGGTTTGGGATATACTTTAAAACACATAACAAAAATCCTAACATCACCACGGAGAACAAGTCCTTACCACATGAATGAAAAACCTTATTCAAAGCACAGATATTTCCTGTTCTTGGTGTAGAGAAGAAAGGATTTGTTTTCTCAGCGACTGTGTTGTTCAATGAAGGCTCTTATACAAATTTTATTAGTATACCACATTAAGAAGTAATTACCATAGCTCTATTTTAAGCTGCAGAATTTTTATTGGAAAAGAATATGCACTTTCAGGTAAAAGTTACTGTTGCTGAGCTGTTAGCTTTCTATATATCCAAATTCACACAAGTCCTCCCATCTCTATATACTACTATAATTAAGAAATGCTAATAATTACATTGCTTGCCCAGAATGTCTACAGGTCAGTGTGCAGAATAACTGAAATACTTTAACCTGTAAAATGAAACATTTTAGAATGAGTACTAGAGATGGGTTTAAGGGATTCTTGCTTTCTCTGCCATCAAGTTCATTCCTAAGTTCATTCCTAATTGACTGCCTGAAACTCCTCCACTCATAAAGAGTTTCAGACTTTAAAAGCATGCAGTAATTTAGACTAAATCCGAAAGAAGTATACCTCAAAGAAATAGCCATAAAACATTGTTTCTGCCTGAGGTACGTCTGAAGATTTAAGATAATGCATTTAGTAGCAGTTAAAAAATACAACCCTGTGGAGAAATCTGATAAAAAGCTCAGGTCAAGAAAAAACATGTTTCATTTGGTTACACTTCCTGGCAATACACTCATTGCACTCCTAAGCAGCAGAAATACCAAGCAGGGTGCTTGCTGTATTCGGTGCAGCCATAGTCTCTCAGCACACCTGACACACACTAAGCAGAATTAATTGGCAATTAATCAGCAACATCATTACTTTCTTGTGAAAATGATACAATAATAAACTAATATGTAAGCAAATACATTTTAGATCTAAAGCCAAAATGGGTAGTCTATCAAGAGCTTATATTTATTCAAAAGGAACATATAATCTGAATAGTATAAATAATAAAGTCAGGGAAGGTACACCCTTTTGTTCACGAAATCATCATTCGTGCACAGTGATGTCAATTTATTTCTTTAAGATGGCAATGGAAGAGGCTTTAATTTCATTGTATAACTGCAAAATGTTCCCTTTAATCATGTAGCTTAAAAACAACACGCTGTTTCTGCTCCTGCTTGGGAGTGAACACACAGCTTTGCCCAAAGACAGACAAGTGTGAGAATTTACAGGGTGTCTGTTTCTTGTTTTACACATACTGGGGCATGCTGTTAGGAAACATGTTTTCTAACAAGAAAATTCTGGCTTCTATGAAGAACTACCAAAAGGGAACACACACAGAAAGACCTTAAGCATTCGGATACTGAGCTTCTACAGGAGTCACCAACCTGGGTGCTCTGACACCTGAAGTTTACTGTAGGAAAAGCACAGGATAAAATAAGCAAAAGGCTCAGGATTTTGACATGACACAGCTTCCTTAGTCAGCAGAACAGGTCTCAGGAACTGTTGTTCTTAACCCTCTAAAAATTTACAATTACAAGGTTAATGTACAAACATGAGATGGTTAACAAAATATGTTCGGTTAGGTAATGCCTACATTAATACTACGATATCCACATTTTCTCACCCAAAGCCAGATCCTGGTACGCTTGTGTAGGGCTCCAACACTCTTCAATGGCATCCATGAAGTCATACATGGGCCATTTTCAGATTAAGTGGTTCTTTTGAAGTTACTTAAGAACAACGTATTAAAATTATACTGTATTAATTCTCTAGAAACCAAAACTGTAATTGGCACTGCATAAAACAGAGAAACAGTTCCAGTCCAAGCAACTTAAGAGATAGCAATGGAAAGGTCACTGAAATGAGGAGATGGAGAAAGGAGAGTGAAGAACATTGGTTTGCAGTTTAGAATAATTTGCTTAGATGCCTATGTTTAGAATAATTTGCTTAGATGCCTATGTTTTCTCAGGTTATGGGGCTTTGGAGTTGGGTTGAGGCTTTTTGGGAGGGTTTTTTTTTGGTTGGTTGTTTTTTTTTAATTATTATTTTAGTTATTTTCAAGATGTAAATTATTTTCATGCCAGGTGAAACTTCACTTCAGTGTTGGTGCAAAGAAGTGTTCACCATCTACCTGTGGTTCAGTCGTCTTCTGTGTGGATTTTTATTTGTCCTGTATGCTATGTGTGGATATGGTGGAGTAATATTGTCTGATTATTATCTGTATATTTTTCCACTGTTATTAATGTTTATTCTCTCTGTTTTACCCCTGGGAGTCAGTGAATTTATGATCTGGACATAGCTGCAACTACTGTGCATTGCAAGTGGAAGCAAAAATGGAGAGGGTATCATGGAATCATTCTTTAATGCTGGAGTTGCAGAGTAAGAGGTGTGTATTGAAGAGAAATACTTTGAATAGACAGATAAGACATGAAATTTCTTCTCCTTATAAATTACACTGAACAATTAAACGTGGCCCTGTGGAAGATTTGCTTAAGATGTTACTGTGACTGGGCTGAACTAGAAAGTTGATCTTAAGAAGCAATGCCAAGAAGTCAGTAAGACCAAAGCAGATCTGTTCTGTGATCCATCCAGACACTCACCTCACACCGCGCAAGTCCCATCAAGTCAGATTTTACTACCTATGAACCTGCTGTTCTGGTATTTGCACGAAAGAAGGTTTGTAATTCCTCATTTAAGGACCAATTCTACTCTGAAATATTTTATTGCCTGCTGTGATAAGAAATGATGATTGATTTGCTACAGACAATTCCTAGACACACTTTTCTCTGCATTACCTAATCACAGGCTTACTCTAGAATCATACACATAGCTAAGGATGGGGAAGAAGAAACAAAGACATGGTACAAGACAAAATGGGGTCAATCGATAGCAATTCTCTCCTGAAGATCATCACTCCACAAAGACTTCTGAATCTGGAGGTGAAACTTGGAAAGCTTCACAAAAGTTGTACCCTCGCCTTCTCCATGCTCACTGCTGGTCATATAACACATTAAGGTTCCTTTCTTCTAACACTTGTATATAACTAGATCTTACATAAATTCTGACTTTCATTTAACCAGATAGTCACATAAAATACATTTTCCAACCACATGCTGCCATAGTCAATACATTGCCATAAGGGATGGATGTTGTCTTAATTCAAAAAAAGAAAAATCAAAGAAACTGGAGTAAATTAACTAGATGCTCAAGCTTGCTGATGACAGAAATGAAGTGGATTACTTTTGCATACCAAGAATGGAATATCTAATGCAGCAACAATGCATAGTTTATGTACTCTTATTGTAAAGATATAAAAGGGAAATGAAAGAAGACTACTACAAAATAAGAATACATTTCACTAAGAAATATAAAGCTTTGTGTGACACTAAAATCCGTGGTCATATGTGGTTTCATCTTTGATCACAGAATAAAACAATATATGAAATAATTTTACATAAGACATAATCTAGCAGAGTATGAGAGAAGACAGCTTTTCTGTTATTTTCTGAGGCAGTTGCTTGGGAAAATTTTAATTTCCAGCCAGGTCACTTATATGATTCTTTAACACTGCGAAGCCTAACGGGCCAATTCAGGCTCGCACTGAAGAGACAGTCCTCCAGATCAAAGGGCAGATAGCTTGCAAGCTCTGCAGCATGAGATGATCATTTGGTTGCCAATCTAATTTACCAAAGCTGAAATTGCTTTGCAGGGGAACATACACGAAAATACAGAACATTTGTTTGAGTCAGCCTGCATGATGCAATTTGCTAGAGTTACCACATTTAGCAAAACGTAGAAGTTCAAGCCAGAGAACAACAAGCAGTTACTGTCTGGTATCACTCAAGTTAAAAATCAGTGCCCGCATTTAGGTACTGAAGGCTACAAGCTGCCCTTCTGGCTTTCAATCAATCAGTCTCTTAAACTGGAGTCCCTTTGTATTTTCACACTGGGGTCTTTGGTATTACTAAAGCATTCCACTGTGTAAAAGCAGAGTTACCCTTGGCAACAAGTTTTTTTGGAGTTTTTACTTCCTTATCAGAGATTGCTCTGAAACTGAACATGAAGATTAACTAGCAGCTGCTGGTGTTCTCTAATACAGGCCTTTCTTTAATTGAAAAGAGGCTCCTTTTTTTAAGGAGCTCAACAATGGAAAAACTTTGGTGTTATATAAAAATACACACAATGTAATGCTTCTCAGGTGATGTTAAATAATCAAGTTTTTTTCTGATTATATGTTTGCCTTGTTTTTACTGGTCACATCCTAAGTTCAGTGAGAAAAGTTACAGAGGATTTTGACTGAGGAAATAATTTTGACCTATTAGAGAGCAGCGTAGGGGAAA
>NW_010195416.1:0-1942 GCF_000695765.1 Mesitornis unicolor
CATCCACCTCGTTATATCCTCATCAAAGGCTTTCGGGGTCGGTTCGAGCAGCTGAGCACGGGGGCGGCTCTCCCACGTGTGAGGTGAACCTTGATTTCGGGCATCATCTTCTTCTTACCTTTACTGCTAAAAGGAGAAGCTGTTCTTGTCTGAGCTCGCAGCAACGCAATCCACCATCTGTAAGGGGATGATTCAGGTAGCAACGCCACAAATGTCCCTTTTCCCTCTTGGTGGCCTGTGTCCAGTTGTCCCCAAAAGCGAAGCCGTGCTGTTGTGATAATATTGGGCACAGGGTGCTGTTTTCGGCTTCGTTTCCCACAAGAAAGGAGCTTGACGCTTCACGCTGCTCATCACATCACCTCTTCGTACCTGTTTTTCCCCTCTGGGCCAGTTTTAACCCAGTTTGGCAGATGGGTGGAAGCCTCACAGATCCAGGAATAGTCGGCTTCTTACTTTCACAGTGTCTTGAAGAGCCGTAGTGATGCTGAGTCAAAGTGAGGAGCTGCAAAGTTCATTTTATTCCCAGTGTCCTGGTCCATTGGAAGTGTTTGGGTACCTCAGAAGTCCTGCAAGAAGCACAGGAGCTGTGAAACTCCCTGCAATCAGCCATTTGGGGTTTTTTTCTGTGTTTTGGGCAACTCCAGCTGGAATAAACATCTGCTCACAGCAGTCGGAGGTCAGCGTTTGCTTCTTTGCTGGGTTTTATGCACACAACAGGTGATCAACAACTGGAGATCAGCGTGGTCATTGCACAAGGAGCCCATCCAGGGGCTTTATCCCCATGCTATCGATGTCTAAAATGCTGCAAAACCATCCTATGAACAACCTAACCAGTCCAGTTTGTCTTGAAAATACCAAGCAACACCGGATAAATTCTTCCCTTGCAGCATCATGAGTTGGGCCCCTCTGTAATGGGGTCCCAGCTGGCATTTATCACTGGGCACGAGGTTTTGCAGCATCCTCTCAGAGGCAGGGACCCCTCTCTCTTGCTGCTGTGTTGGAACCAGATTTTGAGCTTCCCCTGCGCCTGCTCAGCAGCCAAAAGTGAGCGACTGAGCCCCTGGAGGGATGGGGGCTGAGGTGATCCTGGTGTGGGCAACATCTCTGCACTGTTGGAGGAAACCCTGCTTCCCCTGGAGCTCCTGGGGTGATGTGGAAGTGCTTTGTGGGGTTGTTTTCTTGTATTTAAGTATTTAGGGTATTTAAGCACAGCTTTTCTGGAGCCAGTTTAAAGCAAGGAGTGAGGGGGGAGATGCAACGCCTTGGTCCTGGGGCAGCTGGGTTTTTGCTAGGAGCAAAGATGCTGGGAGCTGACAGCACCACCTAAAACTATCCCAAGGGTGTTTTGGGTGTAAAGTTTGACTTTTTGGGTTGGCCAGGGCAGGAAGTTGAGGTTTTACTGGTGGGAATCCCATGGTTTGGGAAAGGGGAGGAGGAGGAATGGCCCACACTGGTGTCAGGGAGTGACCGTGGCCTCTGCCTGCTCCCAGGTACGTCTGCATCGCCATGGAGGCCCTGGACCAGCTCCTCATGGCCTGCCACTGCCAGAGCATCAACCTCTTCGTCGAGAGCTTCCTCAAGATGGTGGCGAAGCTGCTGGAGTCGGAGAAACCCAACCTGCAGATCCTGGGGACCAACTCGGTGAGTAACTGTGCTCGGCTTTCCGTCTGTCACCCTCACGTCTGGGAACCCTTTCTGGTACTGAAACCAGTACTGTTCAACCTGTTCATCAACGACCTGGACGAGGGAACAGAGGGCAGTGTCAGCAAGTCTGCTGATGAGACAAAACTGGGAGCAGTGGCTGACACTCCATGGGGCTGTGCTGCTGTTCAGCGAGACCTGGACAGGCTGGAGAGTTGGGTGGGGAAAATTTAATGAGATTCAACAAGGGCAGGTGTAGGGTCTTGTATGTGGGGAAGAACAACCCCATGGACCAGTACGG
>NW_010195417.1:0-1928 GCF_000695765.1 Mesitornis unicolor
GAGCGATTCTGTGATTCTGTGATTCTAACCAGGAGAACAGGAGTAAAGATTGCAAGTTAGGCCTCAATATGGATTGATAGGAAAGGTTTTGTGTCCTCAAATTCACATCAGTGAAAAGTCAGTGCAAATTATCAATGAAACGTACACTAAGACCAGTAAAGATCTTCTGCCTGATTCACCTGTGCTTATTCTTCAGTGTTCAGCATTTCAGTTTGTAGAAAGGCAAAATAATTCTTGGTTTTATTTATACCAGGAGATGCAAACCTACATATGTTTCTACAATGTTTCTACACATTTTGTTGAGGCAGATAAATATAGAAATCCATTTGTTCTAGTGGGTGAGCAGAGTGGAATACAGAAAGCAGTAGAGTGAAGTATGATTGTTTTGTCTCAGTGTGTTAACTAATGTGGGGGAATTAAAGGTTATTTTGGACTGTAACTGTTCTCTAGTACATACTGTTTGATTTCGGTGATATACTATAGATATGCACTCTAACTTTTCAATCTATTGACACATGTGAACAGTGTTATTATTATAAAATCAAAGGTAGATTTCAGTGTGTTGTAGCTTTTCTTCCTGCTGTTTCTATTATCAGTGAAGAATTCTTTCCCAGCAGAATAACCTTGGTGGGTTTTTCAAATGCATTTTGTAACACTTACTACAAAATGTGTAAGTCTCAGAACTTTATCAGGTCCTGTCTGAGCTTCTCAAAAAGACAAACATTAGTCTCATAGCCACTGTCAAAAACATACTCACTAATTTTCCAGATTACAAGAGTGGACAAAACAGTGTAAAGAACCTACTTTAGTAAATGCTTCTATTTTATAACAATGGCTATATTAAAATATCTGTCTTGCAGCCTGCTGCAGTATATGCAGTAGTCCTGAACTTCATTTGATCCTTACTCTTCCTTGTAGCTTTTGAAGAAAAAAAAACATTATTAGAAACATTGGTGCCTTGTACATCATTAAAAGTTGTGTTTATTCCTAAAATTGCACCTTGAGATTTTACAGAGGACTAGGTGTTCTTAGGCTTGTGCCCCATGACTGATGACCTATGTAAGTGTGTCTCCTTCACTGTGGCATGTGGAATGAATTATGACTTTCTCTGCACTTGTAAAGGGCAGCCAGAGGAGGTAAAATATGTTATATCAACTCTTGAAAAACTGTTGGATTCTTTCTTGCTACAAAGGTAGCAAGTCTGGAGTGAAATGTGCACTCTGGAGCAGTCCTGGGTTTCTGCCTGAGTTAATTGCAGAACCTACTTGAAGCTAAGGTATCCTAAGCCATTAGTGCCTCATCTCCATGATACTGGGTTATCCAGCACTTCTAAACTGATCCAGATCAAAAGTGACACACAGAAAGACTCCACAACCTGTAAGGTTGTAAAGTAGGTATGTTTATTAAGTGCGGTTGGCACACGGGGGAATCTTTTCCTCCTAATTCGTGTGCGCCTTCTGTGGCAGCTTGTCTTAACTTTTATACAGTAAAGTGTTGCATATTCATTACTATGCAAAAACACCTATGCATATTCATAGCCTTTCCCCAAAAAGGCGGTCTTTTTCTGAGAAGTCCGGTCGCGCTTGCGCAGTGCCTGCTGGTGGTCGTGGGCCGGGGTCTTGGGGGTTCTTTTCCCTTATTAAGCTCTTCACCTTTGTTCCTTGCGCATGCTCCCTGGACCCTTGGCATTTCTCCAACCCACAAAGCTAGTTTCTACCAATTTGCTAGAATGTTAAGACGCTCCAGGCAGGACATCCTTGGCCTTATCAGGAACTGCCTGTAGCCTACCTCCCTTTACACAGTGACCTAAGATATATTGCTTCAGCTGAATAATTGCTAAGTCGTTATCCCCAAAAGTTGTTTTACCCCCAAGCCATAATTTTCTTTATAAGTGCTGCAGTTCTCTCTATCAATCCCCCCTTTTCTAA
>NW_010195418.1:0-2040 GCF_000695765.1 Mesitornis unicolor
AACACTTCCCCCCAGCTTGGTGTCATTTGCAGAAGGGGGGAGATGTGCTTCAGTTCATCTAAGCGATACAGCTGGCAGCAGGCGCCATGGCACAGTGAAATGGGCAACTGGAAGGAGAAACAAAAGCCCCTGAGAGGTTTGAACATGGCCAATTTCTTTTATCACTCTTGTGAATTCTACTTGTGGAGTCTTTTAAATAGATCTTATTGTGAAACACCAGAGGAAAATCGAGGAAGGTTTTATTGAGTTGTGAGAAATCTTACATGTGGGGGATGGTAGTTCAAATTCTCAGAATTTAGCCTTTTAGGACTGTGTGTCTTGTACAGAGTTCTCAAATGTGTTGTAAAATTATTTTGTAGTATATTCTGGTGATACACGCACGCACACAGAAAATTGCCAATATTGCTTTGCACTAGCTCGGCTGGCTTTATAGTGTATGACAGCACTTCATAGTCTGCAGGGATAGACCCTGAAAAATGCACTTTTCCAGAAGTCATGTACTAGGTAGACTAAGTAATTTTCTCCAAAACAGAATATGTCTGTAAAATTAAGGTTAGCTTTTTACTTTTTGCAGAAGAAAAATTACAGCAGTAGGTCAGAACTCTGTTTTTCACTTTATTTGAAAGATGGCACCTCTAGCAGCAATGAGTAACACTGATTTATAATTAAACCTTCATGATCTTGAAATTGCCAACAATCCTTCTGGAAAATCCTAGTGTTTCCTAGAGATGTTTCATCCCGTACTGTCCTTCACATACCATTAAGATAAGATGAAAGCACAAAGTATTAATACAAATAATTTGTTTTCTACTATTTTAGTTGTGTAACTGCATTTTGTTTTTCAGCCTATGCCTGCAAATCTCTAACATGTGTTTATGAAAAAAATTAATGGAAGTCAGATTAGTATTCATTTTTTTAAAATACCTGCTTATTTAAAGCTGCACTTTATTTATTGCTCCAAGATGAGTGCATTTGTGCCTATTTTGTACCTAATTTGGAAATCAGCTGCAAACACACACTTATGAGGGCTCATGGTACTGCTTGTTGCTTCTCTGGTAGCATCTGCAAAATGCAGTGTGCTAAGCATAATGTGATATCTATAGTCTTTAGTCCCTCATTTACAAAGGACTTCATACAGTTAAAAAACGTAGAGTGCCAAGGTGAAAATTAAACAGCAAATGACAACAGCCTTGTCCATCTATTTCTGTGCAGGCCATCTACAAATTTTGCAGTCAAGGGTCAAGGACATTCAGAAGGTAGCACTCCGACACAACTCTCTGTTATTCCTCTCCAGTAGAGAGAGACCACCCCTTGGTGATCTTTCAGGTGGGCAGCGAAGAGATTACAAGAAGTAGTTTGAGAGCAATGAAGAGGGATTTCAAGGGCTTGGGACAACTGCTCAAGGGATCTGGAGCACAAGTAGTGTTCTCCTCTATCCCACCAGTCGCAGGGAGATCTGAGGCGATGAACAGAAAGAGCCAACAGATCAATGTCTGGCTCAGAGGCTGGTGCCACAGGCAGGACTCTGGGTTTTTTAGTCATGGATCAATTTACACTTCTCCAGCTTTGGTGACAAAAGATGGGGTACATCTATCTCAAAAGAGGAAAACATTCCTGGGACAAGAGTTAGCAGAGCTCATAGACAGGGCTTTAAACTAGATTTGAAGGGGACAGGGGGGGAAGTGGATATAAGACAACTCACTAGTGATGAGCCTGTGGGTGAAGTGCTGACATGTGTGGGACAGCGCGCTAGTGAGACTTTGGAGCACCATCCCAGTGGAGGTAGGGGATGGAGTTCATATAGCAACCAGGGTGCAAGGGTCACTGACGGGTTAGTAACCATGGAAGTCCCTGAAAATGGCTTGGCAGAAGTTAGGACTTCTCCCTGTGAAAAGGTTGCAGGGCCTTTAGTCCAGCTGAAGTGTGTCTACAGCAATGCACACAGCATGGGCAATAAGCAGGAGAAACTAGAAGGTATAGTGCTTTGAAATAACGACGATGTAGTAGCTATCACAGAAACATGGTGGAATGAGTCACACA
>NW_010195419.1:0-11212 GCF_000695765.1 Mesitornis unicolor
AATCCCTAACATTCTGTGATTCTGTGAAAGGCAATCAGAGCTAGTTCAGCAGTCTGGCATATTACTATGTATTCTGCATATAGGAAAGCTGCACTAAGTGAATAATTTTCAGTTAAATTCTTCTTATTTTTCCATCTGATTAAGTCTTAAGATGAAATTATTTTCTCTCTCTTTTTTTTAGCATTGTTTTTTACTCCATTTTATTTTTTTGTTTGCATGTCTCAACTCTGACCATGATTTGATGTTCTTTACTTTTAATTACTTTTCAGTCAGCTTTGTTTTTCAAGTGTCATATTTCAGGTTTAAACAGCCTATGAGATGAAGCTGGGACTAAAAAGTCTTAAAAGTGAACATTAAGGAATTTTGTTATTTTCTTAGAGTGCTTGACTGTGCTCATTTAACCATTTTTCTAAACACATTTTATGCTTTGGGGAGGTTCTTGCGCTGAGGTGAAGTAGTGTCAGACAGTGATATGATAGCAGAAGGCACACTTTTTAAATTCTATTAATCTAGATATCTAGTATTTTTAAACAGGCTGCCAGCCTTGCTAGTGTGGGAAACACTCCCATATAGTTAAAATATTGCAGTCAAACCATTGACAAATGCAAACATGTTTCAATGTGCAGATGTAATTTGGAAATCCTGATCTGCTTGTTTAGTATTGTAGGTGGATCACACATTTCTGGTGGTAGTTGTCATACCTGGCTACTTCTGCTTGAGGGTATACTGACAAGGCTGATAAATAGCTTGTAGCTGAGTCTGACCTTTCCTTACGTGCCCTTTCCGCTCTTGTCCTTGCCATGTCTTCAGAGGCTGATCACCAGTTCAGCCCTCAGTCCTTTCTTCTTTCTAAGCCCAGCTGCCTGTGACTAATTCTATTCTGGATGTTTGTCAGCAGCCTCCACCCAGACACATGTATTCACTCATTAACAATGAACAGAGTCCAATTCCACCCTCAGTCTTGGGTGAAAGGAAATAAGGAAAAACTTTTTTACTGTAAAGGTGACAGAGCACTGGAACAGGCTGTCCAGAGAGGTTGTGGAGTCTCCTTCTCTGGAGGCATCCAAAACCCACCTGGACGTGTTCCTGTGCAACCCAGTCTAGGTGATCCTGCTCTGGCAGGAAGGTTGGACTGGATGATCTTTTAAGGTCCCTTCCAACTCCTAATATTCTGTGATTCTGTGACTCTGTGAAAGTACCCAAGTCTTGCAAACGTCTTGGGAGACAAGGGAAGATGGACCTCACTGGACAAGACTGGGGTCTCTCCCTATACACAGTGAATGGAGGGATGGCAAATAACACAGCCACTCAAGCTGAGCCATAGTAGAGAATTGTTTCAAAAACTCCAACTCTCCTGTACCTGACTGTGTGTTTTTTTCCCCTGCACTATTCTGTTTTGTAAACAGCATATTTAGAGCTAAGATATTTGACTTTGCACTAGAGCAGTTGGAAATAAAACCAATCAGACAGGAACACTTCCCAGACAGAACATTAGAACTAAGAGCTAGGAGGAAATTTAAGAAATGATTCATTTTGCTGCTCATTTTTAATTGATGCCTCAGAGCTAAGGCTGTCTGTGCCGTAATTTGGACACAAGAACACAGAATCAGAAGACTCAATAAGAGCAAGTGTTGAGGCCAGTCTGGACCAAATGTGCATTGATGAATGGTGTAGGAATTACCTGTGTCCCTCTTCCACTAGCAAAGGATAAGTCAAATGTTTACATGCTCTATCTACATTTTCTGTACTCTTCACTCTTCATGAGAGGGCCACAAAAGCCATCTTCAACAACATCCATGTAAGAATTTCTTTATAGAGGAGGAATTTTCCATAGATAAGTCACTATAAGCAATGCTCTAAGGTTGTTGAGCAACTTTAACCAGAGAACAGAGCCCGATGCCTTTACTGTTTTACTACATTGACAGCAAAATAAGTGCTTATTAAAATTTACTTTTTATTTGAAACGAAACTATTTGAACTTTCTGATGTTCAGGAAATGATCCTGACAGAAAGTATTGTTTTTGCAAAGGTAAGACCAGAAGATCAAATCCAAAATGGGTTTTGAAATCTGACAGTCTTTTGCTCTTTGAGTTTTCTTGGCCTTCACTAACATTGTTGGCTATTTTGTAGAAATTGGACAACATGTTGATACTTGAATCCTTTTTTTTTTTAAATGGAAAAAGCATTTCTGGCAAGGCAGGAAAAACATTGTCATTTCATCAGATACATACTTACTGTATGGGCATGTTCAGAGTCCTCCCATTTCTCTCCACTGTCCATGCTCTGTATTCAAAAAGCTGCAAAACCAGTTATGTCCATAATGTTTGCTTTCTATTATTAACTGAAAGCTGAAGTTTACAAACTCTGTGGAAAAGATATCAAAGACATTAGCTGAAAGGAAATCTTACAGTTTCTGTAGAAAGGTTCAATTCAGAAATTCTAAACTCTAAACTTTGAAATTGGCAATCACTGGTACTTAATCTTAAGAAAAAATATAAATAGTGCAAAAATGGGTTTGTTTAATAAGGTCTGAATTCAGAAGATGAAAAAAAAATCAATACAAAACCTCATGCCTCTATCATCCTGCAGTCTGTGTTAGGCACCAAATAAAATTATTTGATATAAACAAGAGCAAGATGTTAGAGGTGAGAATTATGTTATGCTCTGATTAAACCAACAATTAAGCATGGAAAAGCAGACACCTGTGGGAAGGACTGTAAATGGCTGTCTACTGTGATAATGTCTCTGAATGACTTATGCTTTGGTTTAGGTTGAGGCTACTCATATAAGCATTAATAGACTAAATTCAGCAGGGGAGAAGCCATTGTGTGGGTAAGGCCTGTGCTGACACTTACCTATGGTTTAATTATACAATGACCCTTTGGGTCAGCAGGTACTGTTTGAACTCCCAAATGCAGGTTAAAGGGCAAAATAATAATGCTGTGAGTATGGAACAAATGAGATAAACTTGCTACAAACTGCAAGGAACTAAGAAAAAGACATTGTTCTTATGTTAATACAGAAGATGACTCTCTGGCTTTTATCCTCCTGATTTTTTCATAGACTTGTTTTATTTGTGATGCTTTCAGACTCAATCTGTACGTAAATGTTCTCCAAGGATTGTTTTCACAGGAAAGAAAACACATTTTGTTCTTTAGGCAACTACCTAAATTGCCAGTCAAAGCGACGATTAAAAATGGCATGACACCAAAAGCTACTGTTACACGTGTGCTACCTGCAGTCTGGATACAGTCAGATCTCTAGTCTTTTTAAGTAGACTGTTAGATGGCAGAGATTGTAGAATCTTGAACACTTCTGCGAAGTTCACATACAAAAGAAATGCTAATTACACTGCAACCTAACTGGGTCATGAGACCTAAATTAGAAAGGAGCTAAGCTATTGGAGTGAGGAGCTTTGGATGACTGAAGTGCCACAAGCTATGTAGTCGTATGTTACAGCTCCTAAATGAAATGGCACCTGTGACTTACACAAAACCATTGCTGCAAATTAGGTGATTGAAAACAACCAAAAAATGTATCTGGTCAATAACTTTATTATTATATCAGTAATGATAACTGAGGTACTTCTGTTTCATTACATAAAGGCATAGACCTTTTTAATTGAAAAGTATTAGGGCATGTTTTTAATATGATTCTCACAGCTCTAATTCTGCTGAAAGCTGAAGTTATCTCCATCTAGAGTGAAGCCTGGTGTAACAGGCAATGCTGCTCATTCGCATGATGGGCACTTCATTTTTCTACTTGACTTAGAGAAAAAATGTTACTCTAATTTAAAGACTTCTAATATTTCTTCTCTGGCCGATGCTCATCCCACAGTCTCCCTGAAAAGGACTGCTATTTTGTGGCTGGAAGAAAAGGAGAATACCTTTTGTACATTGATGGTTATTTAATGCTTGAAAAATTGCCTCTCTTCAGAGCCCTCCTTATGGATCAGACCTAGGAGTACTTGTACCACTTAGAAGTGGGATGATAGGTACAAATCCTACAAAGCTGGGACAAGCATCTGCCTTCTTGATGAGCTCTGGCAGAGCTGAATTCCTAGGCTGCCCTCACAGAAACTGTCTCCTGAATATAAAACTTGAGGAAATTGGTAGAAGGTAGAAATCATCAAAGGCAGAAACATGCCTGAAACACTTGTCCTCCACATGGCCTCATGTCCATGATGGTGGATTAAAAAGTCTAAAATTAAGATTTAGACCATTAAACTCACCTCTTCTACTTTGGCTCCTGAAGGTTGTCAGCGGCAATACCCACTCAGGAGTTGAGAGAAGCATCGCCCCTTCTGCAAGAAGGCCTGTTTCTGTGGGGATCCATGGTTTTTGCAGAGCACATGGGGTTGCTCAGGTTTGGTCAGAAATAGAGTTTAGATTGGTTTGATGCAAATCAAGTCCTTCTGTCAGGCTGGAATAACAAACACGAACACAAATGCTCATATTTCATCATGTCATCAGTGCTGTAAAAAATATTGAAGTAAAAATTTCTGTAGAACTAGTTAACTGTATTTTGTTTCCTCTCTACCTTTCTTCAGCCATCAAGAACAAAAATGCCTGGCCAGTCTGACTAACATGCCTTGCCTAATTTCAGCTTTGTAGCATAAAAAGAGAAGCATCTTTCCTAAACTGGTTCTTCTTATGAACAACTATCGTTTAAGGGGTTTTTTTTTGTTTTGTGCTGATGGAAATTAAACCACATGAAAGTGTAATTTGTCCTTAAATATAGACAAGAAAGAAGGAAAAAGATAAAGAAATGCACACAGTGTTTAAAGTATGTCTATATGTTTTACATGTATTTTTAAACACCTTAATAAGTTTGCACAGTGTAGTATCTCAGCTGTGAGAAGGATCACTTTAGCAGTGGACTTCACAAGAGCAAAGACTGCTTGAGGCATGCAGAAGCCGCAGAAGTACAAGCAAAGTCTGACTTCACTCTAATGTCATTTTCTTTCTAGAGGTTTGTTAGCAATTTTTAGACTGAAGAGAATTGTCATTGCTGGATCTATCTACAATTGTATTTTTAATTTGCGTGAAACTTGTACAGATGATGCTGCAGTTGCTTTATTTTACTGGTATTGAGCCTGTTTCATTAATATGCATATTGACTGAATAACTGCCTATGAACCTTCTAAAATGTGCTTCTAATCACATCAGCGTTAAATATTAACTAGGAACCTGCCTCTATCATTCAGTCGCATTCTCTTTTTCCTAGCTTATGATTACATGTGAGTCAATAGGAGCAGTTGTTTTTGCTGATAATTTCATTTATCACAAAGAAACACATCTCTCATGATTGTTACTTACTTAGCTGAATGTAGCAATACTTCCACTATGCAGGTATGTGAAAGCAGTGTTCAATGGAGGGCAGGTTTGGGAGTGTAGCTTCTGGTAAACATTTCGCCTCAGGGATTTTGTGCTACCTTTTATTTATCTTTTTCCTTTTCAGGGAATATTTGTCCTAGGATTGCCATATGCTCTTCTCCACAGTGGATACAGTGGCCTGTTTCTTATTATCTTGGCTGCAGCATTATGCTGTTACACAGGCAAAATTCTAATTTCTTGCCTGTATGAAGAAAATGAAGAAGGGCAGCTCATAAGAGTGAGAGACACGTATGAAGATATTGCAAATGCCTGCTGCAAAAAGCTGTCTCCCAAACTAGGTGGCATAGTTGTCAATGTGACCCAAGTGATGGAACTGATCATGACATGTATTTTGTATCTGGTTGTTAGTGGGAACTTGCTGTCACATAGTTTCCCATATGTACCAGTGAATGAGAAAACTTGGTCTGTAATTGCATTTGTTACACTGCTGCCTTGTGTATTTATCAAGACTCTCAAAATTGTTTCCAAACTCAGCCAGCTTTGCTCCTTGGTCCATTTTATTATCATCCTTGTAGTGATGACTTACTGTCTGACACAAGTACATCAGTGGTCCTGGGCAAAATTCAGACTCTCCATTGAGTTTGAGGACTTCCTGGTCTCTGTGGGGGTGATCATTTTCAGTTACACTTCACAAATATTTCTTCCCACACTTGAAGGTAACATGAAAAACCCAGGGGAATTTAGATATATGCTGAACTGGACTCACTTTTTTGCTTGTGTCTTGAAAACAACCTTTGCACTGACGGCATTCTTGACCTGGGGTGAAGAGACAAAGGAAGTTATTACTGACAACCTGCCATCATTTCTTCAAACCCTAGTGGATTTGTGTCTCTTAACTAAGGCTCTTCTTTCCTACCCTTTGCCCTTTTTTGCAGCCACAGAAATTGTGTACACTTGTATTTCTAGAGGCAATCATTCCAATTACAGATCTCCATTGTTTGCTCTGGGTATAAGAGGCTCATTTCTCCTGTTAACTCTGCTGATGGCCATGTTCATACCATATTTTGCCCTGTTGATGGGTTTAACAGGCAGTGTAACTGGTGCTGCCATGACTTTTCTTCTTCCCTCTATCTTCCATTTAAAACTTAAATGGAAGAAACTATCCTTCTTAGAGAAATGTGCAGATATCTCTGTTTTTATTTTGGGTTTCCTTTGTAGCCTTGCAGGCATAGTTTGCTCAATAAAAGGGCTGATTGAAGTATTTGGAGGAGTGTAAAAAGACTTCCTAAAAGCCAAGTAAGACCCAAACCTTATAAATGCTTTTACCTTGTTAGTTGGTATCTAAGAGATTTTGTTATTAGGTAAAACTAAGCATATACTTAAGTGTTTGCAGAGTCAGGGCTTTAACTGTAAAAGTATATGGCTCTAAGAAACATAATAGCCAAAAATTACCCCTATTTAAAATGTTGAGAGGAAAGGTGTTTGAAATGAAACAAGAAAATAGCAAGAAAATAGTTTTAAACTAATCCTATATGATTTTGTTCATACTTGATATACACATCCTAAAATGGTTACTGCAAATGATTCCACCAATTTAACCAGAATTTCTCACTGGTTATATACTGTTTAGTCTCAAAGTTACCAATTCTGGCTTACAGGATATGGTAGAGCTTGAGAGAGCTAACATTACAAATAGATGAAATACAATTTCACATGTTTGGCAGAATGTAATACAACACGTGAACAGAGCAAATCCATTAATTTCATTTTTTATATAAGACAAGTTCTGCTACTTGTTTTTCAAATTACTAGACAAATAAAGAACTCAGCTTACAACAGTTTTGAACGCCTGCTTTTATCATAAATTCAGATAGGAGTGCAGTCAGAGTGAAATGTGCATTCTAACAGCTCACAGTCATGGAAAAGGGAATTTGTTCTGAAAGAACCTACAGCTGATGACTGCAAGTCTAACTCCTAAGATTCATGCCTCTGCAATGCAGATATTCTATTGGTTGGGTTACAAAAAGTCTCACTGGTGGATGAAAAAGTTAATATACAGTTCACTTTCCCTCTTAGGCAGGAAAATGCTTTGATCTTTGTATTTTATCTGAAGACATTAAAAGCTCAATGAAATAAATCAAGTTCGATAAACAGACACACAGTTAACTTCCTGTTTGACTTGCTAGATCTTTAGCTTTGAAAGATATTGGCTTAATAAAAACATCAACATTGCAATGTATTTCACATTAGTGATAAAGCATTATGACAATAGGCAATCTAATCAGACTAATGAATACATATCATCTTATTGTAGTAAATCTATGTTATATTAGGTAATTAAAATAAAGGTTTCAAATAAGAAAGTTTACATTTTTGTTAGGAACAATTTCTCACAACCTTCTACTGTGTCATATGACAAAGTCTTTGCATGTCAATATAAGACTGGATTACAGAGTAAAAAGCCTAGTAGTAACTGCTTAACTAAACTATTTTTCTATGTAGTATCTTAGCATTAATGCTTCTGTCCTGCATGAGCAACAGTGACCTCTCAAGGCTAATTTGCTGAATGATAAATAACATGCAATTAAACCTAAGAAAGGAGTTCTGATAAGCCTTGAATATAACCCTGTTCGTTTCTTTGTCTCCTAATGTATGCTTGTCAGCTGTGGAATAACAACAAAAAGTTCATTTAAAAAAATAATAGTGTAATTACAATATCATTAAGAAAACTGAGGAAATAACTAGTCTCTTAGAACTTGCATTACTTCTTTGGTACAGTGGGTCAAATTCTGTACTCGATTCCACAACAGTTTAATTTACTGATATTGAGTTTTGTGCTGAAACAAATAGGAGATACGGATTTTTAAGGAGTCTTTATTTTTATGTAGAATGTCAAAAATACATTACTCATTGAAATACTTGAAAGCTTGTTATTACCCCTATGACACAGTCAGAAGGATATTATTACTGGGATGATGTCAATGAAAGGGTATCATTACTTTTTGTGTGGAGAAGTTTCACAGATAAACAAACATGCAGGAACAGTATTTGTTCTATTTATCCTATATAAATCTCTGAGGACAGAGGGAGGTTGTCCAATGAGTTTTGTAAAAATTCTTTCATCTACTTTACTTAAAAGCTCTCCACGAACAGTTCATCATTTTTTCCCATCTACAACCTTTATTTAATGTGTTTTGTCTCTAACTCTTCACTAATTACTGGAATTGCCTCCGTGCAATTTTTGTTGAGGAAAGCTTGAAAACAGGATAAGCGATTTATTTGTATGACAGTTTTAGGCCTTCCCTGGCTCATCAGTGTGAGAAGCTGGTGCGTTTGCCTGTGCCTGTTCCCTTCTAGCCACAATCATGCTCTCTCACTTATGCAAGCTCTTTCCTACAAGGGGAGATGATTCGAGTTTTATAAGACATGTATGATTATTGTCCTTATTTAATGATTTGCATAATCTCAATTAAAATCACCAAACAGCAAAGGCTATGATTAACAAGTCAATATAACTGTAAATGCACAAAAGTGCAAGTCATCCAAGTGCACAGCCTCGAGAAGTCACTTAGCAGAGGCCACTAGAATAAAAGCAAAAACACAGTTCAGTATTCCCTTTTTGTGGGCAGCATTCAGCAATTTTGAAGTCTGCCATTGCTGAGGGACACAAAAGCTGTATGATCTTCCCTTTAAAGCCATGGCCAGACATCTTCAGGAGAAACTATCTTCTGGGGTCAAGATTAAATGAACGTTTCAACTCAGAAAGGCAGAGACACACTTATGCACTCTACAGTAAGTCTGAATGTGGTGCTTAGATAAAAATAAATATTTGCGATATAAGACTGACTCACTAGATCTCATTTCCTAAAACACACAATTGGGTATTTTTAGATGTAGACTTATTTCTGAATACTTTCCAATGGCAAAATTTTATTAATAACGTACATAAAATTTTTGCAACTGTCTATATTAGACATTGAAATACTAATAGAATATGTTCAGAGAATCTAAAAAGGTGATATTACTATAAATTACAAATCAGGAGGCACTGAATTTATCTGTATAATGACTATTGGGAGTTTTTGTCACTAAATTTATACTACCAATCATCAGAATCACTGAAGCTAGAAAAGTAAAAGACTGACTAAATATTAATCTATTATTTTGCCCACTGCTGGATTATTCGTTGTAATACGATGGTGCTTTATCAAAATTAATTCTGAAAGCAAACAACCAACAGCAGTGAACATGAAGAAAATACTAAGGAACCAATTATGTGCTGAAATAAAACATTTTCAAACAGTCTTGCTTCTTTTGTTGTGCCAGCAAAAGTATGAGTAAAGGAACCTGTTTTCTTTCAGCAAGTGTGTCACAGGCATTGCCCAAAATGGTTCTCTCATTTTGTAGGGATTGCAGTGTCAACACCAAACCATAAATCATTTGTTCTGACAGTAGGCATTCAGATTTAAGTCAACTAGATTACCCTAAAAATAAAATATAGGCTCAACTAAGATATCTCTTGCAGGTACACTGAGGAACTTCAAGTGTTTATTTATGAAGGCTTTCAAAAGTTTAAATCAAGTTAGGGTGAAAACGTTTCTACCATTGACTCAGTGAGAGTACAGTCATTGAATTCAGTAGACCAAGGCTCTAATGTTTATAGTCCATTAACAATGCTTAATTTACCTTTATGCCAAAGCTGAATCTTCACTTTACTTTCTAAATTGAAGTTCTTTTCCACATTATCACATCTTTTCTCTTTTTTGAGCAGTGAGATAAGTGTTTTCCCTGATGATGCTACTGAAATGTTAAAGAGTTGTCAGAAGAGCTACTGAAAGAAATTCTTGAGGCTAACACTATTTCATTAACTCTTCATCTTTTATTATTCAATGCATTTTTATTCTGTGAGCTGAATTCTGAATTACATGTACAAAATTCACTTTGCATTAACTGGTTACTCTGACAATGTGGTTGTATGAAAATGGAACAAATAATATGTCGTGTGAATGCTTCATTAAATTAAGTTTACATTTTCAGTATTTCTTTTCAGAACTACAACATTTGAAAAACTGACAGCTGATTTCTAGAAATAATTTATGCAGTTCTTCTGCATTATTATTAATTATCTGGATGATATATTGGTCTTGGAAAATATTTATCTTCCAAAATTGAGTAGAAAGGGAAATGTATCTCAAAAAAAATCTTGATATTATGCTGAGATTTAGTTGTCCCAAGAGCTCATATGGGGAATAAAATGTTGGAGAATTTATTGTGTTCTGTAGTAGCTTGCAATGAATTTGAAAATAAAGTTTGAAAACCACTTAAGTATTTTTGTCCACTGCTTAAGTATTTGTCAAGCTGTTACCACTTTGAAGTTAAGTATTTTTCATTCTTTTACGATGTCATTACCTTTTGAATGTGGTCACCTCTCAAACTTCTAATATATTTGCCTTCACACTGTATCTTTAAGTGTATTGGCAAAGCCAATACTCAGAGCACAGAATAACCCAAAAGGGAATCCCAGGGAATCTCTAAGTTAATACTCTTCACTATACCACACCTTCATGGTGATCCTGACAGTCAACACTTTTTTTTCTCCTTCATCCTTCATTTTATCTCCTCTGCCAGGATAACATGAAGGCATATAACACAGCAAGCAGCCCATTATGCAGCATAAATATTTAACTGAAAGCTGCCTTTCAGATTTAACTTTTTTGTCTTTTAAGATAGAAATATAAAGAGATTCAGGGAAATGAAGTAGCTAAATAATTATATATAGAGAGAAGGAGCAAGTGATACAAAAAAAAAGGCATATGGGTGAGAAATTAAAGATAGAGCAAAGGCAACAAAAAAGGCAAAAGGGGAGAGGAAGAGAA
>NW_010195419.1:11243-13544 GCF_000695765.1 Mesitornis unicolor
AGAGTGTGGTGAGGAACTGGAAGAGGAAAACTGGGAACTAGCAAAAAGTGAGAGGTTGAGAGCAAGCAAAAAGGAAAAGAAAGATCATAGAAAGGAAAAAGCTCAAGAGAGAAGGGGGAGGCAAAGTGGGGGAAATCATCTGATGTAAGACAAGCATCGCCTGTAAACATTTTCTGCAGTTTTGCACAAGCAGTAATTCAAGCCTTTCTAGTTGATGCAAGTTGATATTTTCTCTATGTGAGCAGTTTTCATTTCTTTCACTTGCCCAAACCTCTCATGAATTAAAACCATTTAAAATAAAATCCATCTAATTTCTCTAGAATTACCTCTAAGTTTAATGTTTTGTGTTTCCCAAAGGAATTTGAAAAAATGCTAAATAAATAATATTATAAGCAAATTCAATTTCTCTGTGCATCCTTATCTACTCCCCATCCTGACTTCTCTTACAGCATTGATTCAGAGATATGCACTGCTCCTGAGCAGATATTGCCTTGCAGCCCCAAAGGCGGTGCAAAGAGATCTTAAAATGGAAAAAATCCTCTTACAATGTCCACCACAGAGGGTCTTTTTCACCTCGGGCCAGAACCAAAGCTAATATCCCTGCAGAATTCCCAGTGTGGAAATGGATTAGATCCACTTAGGTACCTGCTAGCAAACTCTGGTCAGTCAGGAGTTGGGAAAAGATAACACTAAGGTGGCACTCTACTGTACTCCTCTGTTGCTCTTCAAGTGACACAACGTGTAAAACGGCAATTTCTACCAGAATACAAACTAAAGAATCCTTGTGAGCTCCTTCACACAGTAATAGGGATCTAATTAGCCTGTCAGTTCCCCCAAAATCAGGAACATGCAGGAGCAAGATCCAGTTCCCTCCAGAGTGTACGTAATACACCAGCGGGAGATCAGGCTGCCTTTGGATGTAACACAAGGTCTAATCCAAATTCTGCATGGATGTTTCAGAGAAAAGGATTTGCTCCAACATCAAGAGAAGTTCTACTGTTTACTTTCTGTGCTAATGCTAAAGCCCTAATGATGACACAAAGAATGATAAGACATGAAGGATTTATTAATAGCTAATCAAATAAATAAATGCAATGGGAAGGAGGATGGGATAAGGACCTTGAGGAAGAAATTTGGAAGTGACTGAAGAAACAAAGGAGAGGAAGAAAACAGAAGCACTAAGAATGCAGTGGATATAAAATTGAAAGGTATAAGGATAATCTTAGTTTCACTCTGTGTAAAATTGAATACAATTTAAATAATATCTGAAATGTAAGTATTCCACCAAGGTTATTTTTTACCCTTGTCTTCTGGTTTCAGCAATAGATTCGAAAGGGACTGAGTTCAATAATTAAGCCTTTCATCATGTTCTTGCGTCATCAGCTACCATTTAAAATGCTATTTGCCCTTCCTACACAAGACTCTTGACACCCATAAAATTGTTCCTACTCAAAGTGGAAAGCAAAGCAAAAACAAAGAAAAAAGACAAGAAAACTAATAATTAGCAATGAATGCAGAGCGTAGTCTACCTTAGGCCATGAACCTAGACGACATGGGACTATGTCAACTGGTTGCCATTTTGTTAATACTCTAGCAATGCTCATAATTTGTAATAGTAATGTAATGAGCAAAGATAAGGTGAAGGCAGAAGGATTAAAGGAGAACACTCAGTATACATAAGCCATGCTACATTTACCAAATTCCCAGTGCAGCTGCTTCAGGGATGCTAAGCCTCATGCAGACAGCTGCATCCCCTTGTTGCCATCTGTGGCTTGTATCTCTGGCGCTGCTACTCACCACGAACTGCACAGTTGCAAAGGCATAACCCTCTGTCACCAGAAAATATCTGCTTCCACACCTGCTTGTAGGGAGCATGGCTAGCACCCAATCCAGAGGATACAAGGGCTTTCCTGGGATTTAATCAGCTGGTTACTAATTCTAGGAGTAATGGCTACAGAGAGGAACGTCTTGCCAGCTGAGGCATCAGATGGGAACACAGAGCAGGCATTAAGTTATCAGTTTTATTAGACAACACTAATCTCATTCATACAGACTTGCTAATTACACTTCAGGAGAAAGTTTTATTAAGAATGGTGTGATGGGAACCTGAACTGGGTCAAATTTTAAAGATGAGTCAACCTAAATCAACCTGAATCAAAGAGGGGTCAGCCTTGTAGTGATTATTCCCAGTACTCCTGGAGAATTGATTTCCAAAAGCTGTCTTATTGGGGCATAGGAGCTTAAATGAACATAGTAAAGTAGATCAGAAACAGAAGATCACAGAATCACAGAATCACAGAA
>NW_010195420.1:0-21186 GCF_000695765.1 Mesitornis unicolor
GAGGGGTAACGGCTCCCCTGCGGCCCTAGGGAGGAAGGGTTGGGCGAGTAGAGAGCGGGGAATGGTGCTCGTTGGCCGGTGAAAACCGTGGGTGTGAGGGGAAAAGGAGGTCATATCTGCCTCGGCGAGGCCAGATGCATGTTTATGAACGCCCTCTCCTGGTGCTGGGGTTGTTACACGGGGATCTGCGCTTGTTGCTCTTTTAAAGGCGTTTCCAGTCCCCGGATTTCCACAGAGAAGCCTCTAAATGAGATTCAGGTGTACGCTAAAGACACCGAAAACAAACTGCAGAGAAAGCGCTTGCGACTGAATTACATTTTAAGTTTTTTAACTCAATTTTTGAAAGTCCTGGTGTCCAAAAGTCCCTTGGGTGCTTTTTATCAGATGGAGAATGAAATGGTGCTTTACTGATAGCCGAAGAGAGTTAAGTATCTGACACTGAAAACAAAACAAAAACTCGAGCTTTACATCAGGCAGAGCCAAGAGCTTTTACCTGGGCTGCCTGGCCCATAACTGATGGGAGCCAGCAGTGGCCTGCCTGGCACATCACTGCTGCCTGTGCAGACCTGTCTGAACGCAGCTTTGTATCCATTGGAGAGGTCTGCATGCAATGATCAGGTAACATGCAATGGCAGGTAACAGATGCAAATCCTGCTTCAAATCCTGCCAGCGGTTAAGCTATAATTAACAAACTGTTATGGTTTGGGTTTTTTCTAATGTTGCTGTATATGGGCTGGTCCTGTAAACAGACCTCTAGCTCTGGGTGGGGTCACAGTGAAGCCAGTGGAATTTTTTATATTCCTGCATGTTTCAGTAATGTGAAGAGACAGAGAGAAGCCAGGGTGGAAGGCAGATGAGGGAGCACGGAGAGAAAGCTAATCTGAGCCAGGGTTATAACTGGGGCAAGCACTTCCACAGACAAGCAGGGAGTCCCCAGACCCCACAGCCTTCTCCTGTCAGCAAACAGCTGCAAAACCTGCCAGCAGAGAGATGCTTTTCTCTCCTGGTTAGAGAAAGCACTAGATGAATGATAATGGCCCTGACTCTTCTGGTATTTACTGATTCTCTTTTTACCTTCCGTGATAAGTATGTCCCTGAGAAATTTACAGTCATTAAAAAAAAAAGGCAAGAAACTCATTAGTCAGTGATTCCTTGAATTGTGGTTTAAATAAGCAATTCAGGATTATGAGATTTCTGATAAAGCAGAGTTTTGGCAACCCTGAGAAGAAGATAGTTCTGCCAACAGGAGTTATTTTAAATTCATTTACAATATACAATAACCCTCAACATTCTGATTGTAGATAGTTTGATAATTCTTTTTAAACATAGCAGATAAAATATAAAATAGTTCTGCCCTCTAAATAACTTTTACTTTCTTTCTCCACCCCCCTTTCTCCCCCATCCCTGCCAAATTTCCCTGATTTTGTTCAAGGAAAGATGTAATCAGTGATGCTGTTTGTGCATCCACTTCACTGATTTGTTACTGTCTGTGTGGGTGCATAAACAGAAAGAAACAGCAACTTTGAAAACAAAACAATCCTTCCACTAAATAATGTACTTCCTCATATTCATTTTGACATCTGAATTATTTAGACCTGAAGTACTTCTGATCTATTTCAGGGCTATTACTAGTTTCACTATAGCTAAAAGCTTGTGGTTTTAATAGGACACCCAAACTTGACTGGATGGAGACTCCCTTTTCATAAGGAAAAGACATGGAAAAGACAAGGGATAAGAGACACAAGTTGCTTCTGGAGAGATCCCGATTGAACTCCAGAAGAATCTCCAGAAGAATTTTTTTTTCCATGAAATCAATCAGACATTGGAACAATCTCCCAGGGGAAGTGGTAAATTCCCCGACATTGGTCCGTTTTAAAAGTCAGCTTGACAGGGTGCTAACTCATTTAAATGATACTTTTACCTTGAGAGGTTGGACTAGATGATCCTTGTGGTCCCTTCCAACCTGGTATTCTATGTTTCTATGAATATCGGTTGTAGGAGGTTCCTGTAGGCTGATCCTTCCCTCTCCTTGTGCCCAGGAGCCCTTCCCTTTGACAGCAGTACTACTCACACCCAACCAGCCCAATACCACCAGTCTTTCACTGGAGCAGCTGCCCTTCTCTCTCCACTTCTCAAACTGCTGCCCCTCTTCCAGGCAACACGGACATCCATCTGCTTTCTACAGCCCAGTCCTAACCCTCTTCTGGCCTGGGAAATGCAGGATCCTAGGCAGAGAGTTCACTTGTGGTCCTGCCTCTATGTGGGAGAACAGGGTGAGACCAGAGCCATCAGGGAATGCTGCCTGTGCCAGGACACAGAAAGTCATTCAGAGGATGTCAGAGTGGTGGTCTACTGCAGGACAAAGGGAAAGGCTGGGTGAAATGGGCTCGTGCCCCAGACTTGCCCCCTGGGCCCATTGCTTTAAGACTGAGTGGATAATTTGCTGAATAGACTTCTGAATCACTTGCCCATATGAAACAACAGAGCCTCTGTTTCCCCAGTGCTGGTTCCTCGGTTTCCTCAGTTCTTCAGTGCTTTTGGCCTTCTTTCCCCTGAGTAAACTTTTTTTCATAGTTGTATTGGTTTTGAGCCAGATCTGCTTCTTTAAAGCCTATGCCCCTCCTGAATAACTAAGCATTGTTCCCAAATCTTTTCAGTAGTCTGAGACCATTTTAGGTTGTGTGGCCATGAACGTATCTTTCCATCCACAGTGCGACTATCAGACGTTTCAGAGCTCTCTCATTTCAGATTGTCTTTTCAATGGCATACTGAATGTATTATTAAGAATCTGTTAGCACAAGCAAAAATTGATTATTTTTGCTTGTTCAGTTGAGTCTTGTCTCTTCCAGAATGGGCCTTTAAGTGATGATCTGTGGAGCAAACTGATTCCTGTAGACAGATCCATGAGCAGCTGACCTGATCTAATAGTTCACCAACGCTGAGAAACAGAGACGTTGCTGACTCCTCATCTCTGAACTGCAGATTCCCACCCTCCCTTAGATCCTCCTTGGTGTTTGCCATATGCTTCCATGAGCCACTTCAACTCAATAACAAGATTGAAGAATAGTTAATTTGAGGGAGGAGGGTGTGTTCATTTCCTTCTGGGTTGGTGAGTGAAACCTGACCTCATCGTATGGAACCATGCCTTTCGGGTCGGGTTTTATGTTACAGCTGATTTGGTATGACTGTGGCTAATGTTGAAAAGCACAGTCGTCTTCATATCTCTGCAGCCACGTATTCCATCTTGCTCCCCCTTACGTGGGGTCCAGTGACTGTGACACTGCAGAATGCATCAGGTGAGCAAATGAGTTCAATGGAAAACCATCGTTTTTCTGGTGGATTTGTTTTCTGTCAGATGAGCTCCTTGAGGCAATTGACTTCAGGGCTAGCTGTTGCTAGATCACTAGTCACAAGGAATATGTGGCCAGGGGAGGAAAAGAGGGATGCTACACTTATCCCTAATTAAGTGAAATTCAGGCCCAGCATTTCTCTAGTGCAAAGCATTTTCTTCCAACACACTATTGTGATTTCTTAACTCCAGATGTTACAACCTTATGTTTCATGAACTAGAGGATCACTTTGGAACTTGGAAGTTGAGCTATAGAAAACTTCATGTAAAATGCCCAAAGCAGGTATGTGGTTCGGTTTCAGTCTGTATTTTTTTGAGGGCTCAGTGCTTTTCAGCTGTCTTCTTATTTATACGTTCCAGACACTACACATCAAATGTTCAGTTGGTAAGTGCTTGATATACCACACCTTAAAGTAATAATGGAAAATATTGACTAGATAAGAGACATAACTTCTGAAGGCTCTCAGATGGCTGACCATGTGTAATAAAACCTTGCAAACAGTACAAATAAAAAGGGAGGAGGATAAGCAAGGAGACTGAGTAGGGAAAAGGACAGAACAAATACTAATTTCCACTTCCCCTAGACAATGCAAAAATAAAATTCTTTCTGTCAAATATCAACTAAAATAGAAATCAGACATCTTGAGCACTGCTTGGAAGGATGCCACAGCTGTACTTTGGCCTGTGGAGATGAGAATAATCATCCTTTAGTTGTCAGGCTGTTTTTACACCATTAATATTTTTAAATGCCTCCGATAAATCATCCATTTCTTATTGCTATTTAAAAAGAAGCCTTTATTTTCCTATTTACTTATGTTGGATAGCAATTTTATACCTATGAGATGAGAAAGGGGAAAAAAAGGTGGTTTTACTTAGCCAGTGTAATTCCAGAACAGGTTAAAGATGATGTAAAAATAGATGATACTATGAGCCAAAGCTTATTTTTTTTTGTGGAAGGAGTGTGAAACACTAGTACATATGGCCAAAACTAGAGTTTGGTATGCCATTCCAGACGGTTCCGGCACAAAATTAGCTCTGCTTTGAGCTATATTAAACTTGAGTTGCACTGATTTCTGCTGGTGTAAATTTGGGCACAGAGCCCTGAAGACAGGAAGTCATCCAGGCAGAAAGCAGCCGCGGCTTTCAGTCTGCTGGAGGGCTTTTTGGGACCGGTGCTGTCTGTGAAGCAGAGGTGTTCAGTGGGAGAGAGAATCAAAACTGGCCCTGGATAGTGAGGGGAGGAAAAAAAGAACTTTCATTTGGGAAGAGAAAGCTTGTTTGACAGATTGGCCACTAGAGATATTCACAATCCTGCCAAGTGTTCTCAGGAATAAAGGAAAATTTGGGGGCAATTAAATATGAGATCTTTTCCCTCACCAAGCTAAAAGTTAATGCTGCCTACTTCATGAAGTAAAACATCCAATTAGGGATAACGAGACTCCTGGGGTATCCCCCCAACACATATTAATGTTGAGTCTTCATTAAGTTAAACTTGTTTATTTGGGAAAAAATATTATTTTCCTTGCGACTCCTGCTGTAACCTGTTTACCAAATACTACTGGGACACCCACACAAGCCTCTACAGAAGCCAGGCTGAAATGTAGAGTTGTTTACTTCCCCTCACAAAAAACAAATCCAAGGGCAGTGATGACAGCAGCAGTCCCTGCTCTCCCACATGCTGAATTCCAGCTAGGTTGACAGGAGTTGTAATTTATTTAGGATTAATCTCTTCCCACACCTCCCTCATCCTTTTATTGTACCCCATTGTCTGCTAAAGATAAAGCTGTCATGCCTTCCTATTTAGACTTGGTCACCTCTCTTTTAACTGGACAAGTTCATCTTCTGACCTCCAAAAAGCTACTCAGATTTTCACCTGCTTCACAGCAATTCAACTTCCAGACAGGTTTTCACATACCTACAACTGACATCAACTTCTGCCCATGAGATTTAGGAAGAGCAGAACACCAGCCAGAAATAGGGGCAGCTGCCTTAAATTAGCTGTGAGGACTGAGTTCTCAGGTGAAGATAAAATGAGGATTTATTTAGAAACCTGCAAGAGCAAAAATTTAAGAAGAAAAAAAAAAGTGGTTTCTCTCCTAGCAGTTAAAGATGGGTAGAGATAAAACTCCTTGTGAAAGACAAGTCTTGAGAGAAGCGAGGCAAGCTTTTGTTGGCAGCTGAGAAAACAGTATGATAAACTATTCCAAAAGCAATTACAGAATGACTCGTTCTCAGCAGCCAAGCAGGATCCCATGGGAGAATCTGAAATCTAACAAATTACTAACAGTGCTGGTTCCATGTGAAATGAGGGGAGAGTTCAGAGCTCGTAAGCCTGGGAAAGACTATTAGGTTCAGTAGTAGTCTATCCCCTGTGAAGCAGGCCTTACAATTATATGCATGGATCTCTACTTCAGGGCTGCGCCATTTATTTGGACATTAACATACCACACAGAAAGAAACCCTGCTCTTCATTTAAGTGCTGGCAGATTTATTATGTCTGTAGATGAGTTATTCAGTGGCTGGTGGTTGGGCCAGGTGAGCACTTATTTCCACAATTTTGATAATCCACAAATATAGATACTGAAAGCCCATTGAACAGTCATCCTTCATTAGTGACTTATGTGGATGCTTTTAGGTGGCCAAGAGAGGCCTTTAGAGAGTCACCTCATCTGCTTCAGAAACAGATGAAGCCATCAGCTGCATTCTCAACGCAGAATCAGAGACCACATCTCAAAATTCACACCAAACCTCCCTCTCATTGACAAATCGTAACTACAGTTCATGTTTACTCCTGTCACATCTCCTTTTTATCTCAAACTGCAACATAGTATTGACATGAAGTCATTAAAAGCCATGCGGTCTTACCATGCCACCTTGTGCTAGATAGGTGGCAGTCAATGAAAATAATCTGCTAGAAGTCCATACATAATTAAAATAATTGTGTCGCTGATATCCAGGGCATTCTGAAATGATCCTGGGTGTTTTGCCTGTTTAATCTAGCTTCTTGTGCCAGGACTTGTCTCTTGTGCCTTGTAAGGACACAGAATCTTGCTCAGATCCAAGCTGCTTGTCAGAATTTCATACGTTATATGGCAACGCTACCATTGGAAAATGCTTCTTTAAGAGCCACTTTGTAGGCATGAATTTGGGCACATAGAACATACTTGCAAAAGGCACCATGGAATACAAAATGCGAAAAGCAACCAGCACAATCTGTTGCATTTTTACAGACCCTGAAAAGTGTCATGACAGAAGAATAATTTACATGTTGTTGTTTCTCTTAACCTTGCCAAATTCATTATCCCTCACCTGCTCTGCCCTCACCCCCCGTAAGAAATGTTGTCACTACAATAGGAGGGAAGGTGGCCAGTCCGGGATCACATGTTATTCTTTTCCCCAGATGCTTCATCAATCACACTTAGATTATCTGGTAATAAACTTGGCAGTGAAAAAGATGCCACAGCAGTGAGTTACAGGCATTTGAAAGTAGCGTGGCAAGGAGTTCACCCCAGAGAACCTTCTTACTCAGTCATCTGCTTCTTCCTCCACGGTGTCCCTTATGTTTCTACTTCTCCCTTGCCTCTGATTTTGTTCTGGTTACTCAATGCCTGAGTCATACACCGTGATATAGCAGTCACCTTCATTTCCAAATTCAGGCCTCAAAGACACATGAACAATTCTGGTACTTCAAGAAATTAAGGCTCAGTTTTGCCAAGGGTTGCCCTTGTGAAGTGCTGAGCTTTCTTGCCCTCAGTTCAATAGCATGCCCCTCCCTGTGTTTAGCTTTAGGCTTTGGACTCATTGCTTGCAGTTAAGCACATATTTAAGCTGTTCGGTAGATTGCGGCCTGAGTATACAAAACCTGGCAGATTCCAGTCTTGCAGGACAGAGTACTCAGGGACATGTTTGTGCTAGAGCTGCACAAGTACATTTATTCTAGATGCTGATAACTCTGCCAAGTACTTCTATATACCCTGCCTTCCAAGCCATGACATTTTGTCGTGTAAAATACGGCACAGTTCTACTGTTTCTGGATCATTTCCACAAGCTGGAATTGCATCCAGTATGGATGCTGGCAGAATGCTTATAGAACTGTGGGCAGCTGTATGAACTAACTGGGTTGCTTCTGATGTGACCGCTTCACTATCACAGGAGAGAATCCTTCCACATTCATGCAACAGCTCAAAATCCCTGCGCTACTGGTATAGATTAGATGTTAGTGCTGCAGACAGCGCTATATTGTACATTCCCTGCCAGCACTGCTTATACCATTCTGTTACATGCGGCTGCAAACAAAATCAAAGAATCTCATGAGGTATATCTAAACTCCAGAACCCGGGAGTGCCTCTGCAGTAGTCCCAAGTCCAGACATATGTCTCTGGTATGTCAGGGTGAGCCTTGGGTGTGCACCAACCTATCCTTTTGCCTCACCCACTTCTTCACACCTTTGTTTCATGGGAAATAAACTCAGGCCAAAAGACAACCATGACTAGACCCCCAAGCAAGGAACAGGTACTCCAGACCTGTACTCTGCATGTAGCCACATGCTCTGTGCTGTTTTAGCGACTGAAGGCCTCTTTCTGTTAACTCACACCACCTGTCTGGGAACAGTTTTTAAAATTTATTTCTCATGAAACATAGGTAATTCATAAACAACCTCACTTTTGTCTTTGTGGAAAGGCTATCCTATCCCTCTGGCACATTTACAGTATGGGATTTCTGCTTCTCTCAAGCTATCAGATACCTTGCAAAGGTGTGCCTTGCCCTTTAGGGACCCACGTAAAACTCCTGTCTTGTGAATTCACACTTGCCTTTGGTTCTGTCATCTTCTGAGACAAATAGTTGCCTCTCTCACACCAAAACACAGAATATAGGTAGCAGGGTGCAGCCTCACTAAAGAGGACCATGCCAGACTCTGCAGAGATAAAATCCTAAGTCCATAACCCTCCTTTTCATCCAGCTCCTCTTCCTGGCCTGCACACAGGTGCTAAGAAAACAAGAAATGCCAAATATGAAGGGGGGAATAGTGCTTTTATAAATAGTAGCCTAATGCTACAGAGTTTAGTAAACAAGAGAAGGACTCAGTACAGGCTTTTATGATTATTTATGCAAGGAAATAATACAGAAATTCTGTTCTGACATAGGCAGTTAGAAAAAGGTTTCAGACTTCAATAAATTCTGCCCTTAAAAATCTTTAAACTTTAAGACTTCTGCAGAAATACTTTAATTTTGCTTTTTTACATTATTTTAGTGTCTGTTGCAGTACTCATGCAAGTATTTGCTGTTAATCCCATGTGCTCGATTACCTCAAGGCTTGTTTATATCACAACAAAATGCTGTGATTTGTTTCAACATCTGAATGTGAGAGGTAGGTTGGCTGGAGAAGCCATGCAATGTCCCTAGTTTCAGACTGACCTCTGGCAATCTTACCTCCTGATGGAATAACAACTTCACGTGCTCACTTCCAAACACCTGACATGCACTAGTTTTCCAGAAGTAACAGTATATAGGAAGGAAATCCTACCCTCAGTCAGGCCCCGTTGTCTCTATCTTTTGGAGAGATTACATACTTCTATTAACAGAAGAAGGATTGAAACAAGTCCTTTCCAATTTGAAGTTTCACACATTTACAGGAATACGCTAACCAAAGTTTGCTGAAAATAAAATGGAAAGTGATGCGGAAGCTAAAGTAACTTCACATGCTATATTCAAAGCCAGACTGTGAATGGATTTCTTGAAATATCAAATTTTAACTGTAAAAGAACTGTCAGAATGCCTCACATATGAACACAGAAATACATTGCAGACTGCAGGGAGATGAATATCTGTGGTGAGAAAAACAACCCAACTGGCATGTAGAGGAATGCTTGAAGCCTCTTTTGTTATGACTACAGTAAAAATACACATCTATTTTCCTAGAATAACAAAGCCTTCATTCTATCTCCTGCTTGGAGTTGTTGGGCATTTACAGTGTGTTATTAGCAACTGTACAAATGTCTTGTGTTTTGAAAAATCAAAGGAATTGGTGAGTAAGGAGAATTAATACCTTCCCTATAGCCCTGCCCCTGAGTTTGCTTATGCATTTTGCTTTAAGGAGTCACTGGATAAAAAAATGTGATCTATGCTGGAATCAAGGACTGGCATCCAAGATCTCTGTCTCTTAGGGGAGCACCTCTGTAATGAAGGTACACAGTTGGGCTTCCTATTATTGCTTTGTGATTTTTCAGTGTTTTTGTCCAGTGGTCTCTACTGTGGGAGGGAAGGCTCCTGCAGCTCAGCCTCCCAGCTCTGGCATCAGGAGCTCTCTTCTGAGAAGAAGAGAGTTGCAGTTTTGAACACCATCCTTCTGAGAGGGACCTGGATAGAACCCCAATCTCTTTTTTCCTTGCATGGATATTCAAACAATTAAGTATTTCTCCTTGGAGGCCACGTTCAGCAATACACACATTTGTTCCCCAGAGGAAGAGCTGGTTACCTAAATCTAGAAGTGAATGAAAGGAAGGAGGGCTCAAAATATGTTCCAGTCTCATACACGCAGAAGTCTAAATTTGGGAAGAGGAAGAATCTCAGCTCTCCCCTGCCTTCTCATATCCCACTGCCTGGTTTCAGCAGTGTTGCTGATCTCCCTTATTCAGAGGTTTTGTTGCTAGGAAAAGGATGCACCACTGCCTAACTCCCTCTGTTCCTGGAAGGGGAAAGATGCCTAAATCAAGCTCATGAATTACAATCCTTGAGTACCTGCCTAGAGATAAAATATTCAGCCTGAGTCCCTTGTGAATCTTCCACTTTTGTTCCCAGTGCCTAAGCTTGAAAACATGCCTGTTCAAAAACCTAAAAGACTGTTAAAAAGCCGAAGTATCTTTCTCTTCTTTGTTTATGCCATCAGCTGAATGTTTGAGCCCCTTCCCTTGCATGAGATGGACTTGTGCAGTGGTCCAATTCAGAATACAGGTTTCTGAAGAAACAAACCACTTTCTGACAAGTTAGATTCTAGCTAGATCAGCTCCCTGAGCTTGGTTCATTTTCTGGTTCCACTGGCACGGATGCCATGCAAGACATGAGGCCAAAACGTGCGGGAGAGGAAGAAACGTGTGAGTGAGGAGGGAGGAGAATCAGGCAGCAGTAGCCCAAAATTAGAGCAGCTTATGCTCTGCTGGAATCAAACTCCAAGGTACGGTTTGGGCTGTTATGTGTCCAGTGGGTTGCCACCATCCATACCTCCTGTAAAATAAATCTGTTTGAACTGCATACCGAGTCCCAAAATAGATTAGATATCACCCACTGTAGGGTTTTGTGATTAAAAAAAAAATAAAGACTTGGCAATGAGCAAGGCCCAAGGGTGGGTTTTCATGTGATGCTGAGTGCAATTTAACAGCTTGCTGCTGCTGAAAGGGGGCTGTTCGTCTTTTTTTTTCTCCTGCATTTCCTCCCCCACAGGCACATGCTTGCCTTGCACCAACTCCAGCATTCATCTTGCACGTAGTTTTGCGAGTGGGTCAGTTTGTATTGCTAACTACATCAGAAAACAAAGCCAGCAAAAAAGTGAGTGGTCTACTGGGTTTAGGAGCTGAGTCAGCTTTCTTGGTCATCTGGCATCGTTGAATGAGCACCATACGGAGCAATTCCAGGGAAGGGGCAGGAGACCCAGCTGGGAGCAGAGGGTGCAGGGAGAGGTGGGAGCAGGATCACAGCCTGTTGGCCACACCAAGTTGCTGGGTTGGCTCATTTTCCTGCCAAATTGCAGCCCAGCTCTTCTTGGACTTCACTATCTAAAGCACATTGTTAAATACATGCAACTCCTGCGTCAGAGCCCTGCCAAACTTTTACTGCTACACACTAGGGGCCAAATGAATTTGCAGATCCTTGTAGATTCAGGAACCAGCTTTGTTCTTGGCTCTTGCAGGCAGCTTGGGCAAGTTGTGGAACAGTGGTGCAATGTGCTTCCCCTTCGGGAAATTCTTCTTGCTAAGGGAGCAATCTAATTATGTGCTTGAAGCTCTTGGAGAATCTGTATCCCCAGCCCCCTGGAGGGAAGCTGCAGTAATCCAGATGCTAGGCAACAATTGTAGGAAATGCTGTGATGAAGCCTGCATTCAGTAGGGAAGAATGTCACTTAAATGACAAAATACCTACTTGAGAACTTCATCTTTTTGAGCAGTGATCTAGTGATTCCTTTGTTAAGAGGAGTCGACATTTTGTTTGCTGTCAGGTCCCAGTTTTTACAGCCAGCTGTCAGAATGGGCACAGCCTCTCTCTGCTGGCATTTATACACCAAGAGATTCACAGATCTGTTTCGTAGGTCACAGCTCTGGCCCTTCCCTGTTCCCCAAACAAAAGTGATTTCAGTCGGCCAACAGTCCAGCAGGAAGAAGAGCTCTGTCATCCCCGAGGAGCAGCCCATCCAGTCTGAGTGATTACAATCTACAAAGTCATCCTCAGTGAAACTATCAGCTCTGTCCCCCAACCGAGATACCCAAGCAACAGGATCCACTCAGAGCAGTTGAGACCCGCTGATTTTGGAGAAGCTGTGGTGGAGACATGGCAACATTTCTTCCCCTCCCACACATGAGCAACATGAGCTTTCCAACATCCTTCACACTGAAAATTGTGCTGTGTGGTACATACACCCAGTTCCTACCAACAGCATCTGTTGCTGAGCTATTGTTGAGTATGTAACAGAGCCATAGGAACCCCGACTCCAGATCATTCCTCACAGAATCATTCAATTTCTGTGCTTTTATGCTGCCCAGACATTGAAACAGGATGTATGCACTTTTTGACAGAATTTGGGAAGAGAGCATGTTTCAGCAACGTGGCTGGGGATTTCTGAAGAGGAGGTGTCCTGAGTTTCTTGGCAGGTGAAAGAAGCAGGTCTGAGTCACCACTGGTGCAGCAGAGCTTCCATATTTTCATTGGGGATGGTGGTTGCATTTTCTGCTTTTCCACACTTACACCACAGTGTGCACAGTCTTTGCACCCCATTTCAGGATCTAGCTGAGCAGAGGAAGATGATTTATTCTGGCTGCATTCAGTGCCTGGTGTGGAGCCTACTTTCTGAGAACATGCTTGCCTTAGGCTTGCAGCATGAGTCTTCAGATATGCTTAGCATTAAAATGTGGTTAACTCGGTTTCTAGCCCAGCTGAACTTTTACAATTAAGACATTGTGCAGTGAAATCAGACTTTTGTGTTTATTTATTTTTAGCTTCTATGGAAATCACAGTGATGCAGTCATGCTCTGAGCATATGTGTGCTCTTGCATGTCTGTGTGTCCTCCTTTGCAAATAACTCCTGGCCATTTTCAGCCCAGTTTCACTTAAAGCTAGTGGTTTCAAACATACTGGGTCCCTATATATTTCATGAAAACAGACAGTTGCATATAGCAGAGGGAAAGCCTACAGCCTTATATGGAAGAAAATGCATACCATCAACCACATTAGGCATAAAAGAATATACACAGGAGAGGAACATTGTATGTCCCAACCTCATGAAAAGTTTTCATCAGAGGTGGCACCACCAGAAGATCCCACCGTGAGATGAAAATGAATTGGAAACCAGGTTTAATTTGCTTTGTTGCATATGGAAATACTGAGGAGAGCAAAAAATAAATACTAATTTTGTCTCCCAGTCTTGCCTGCTCTCTTGCTTTGCTTCCTTTGCTGCAGGTCTGTAATACAGAACCAGATTTTGTGTGACCAGGAAGTGAGGGTTGATAACTATGGATAGAGAGCTTAAAGTTTACAAAATTTATCCTTTGAATTTGAACAAGAAACATTTTACTTCCCATAGTCTTGTGCATATTTTCCTTAACCCCATGTTGGTTAGGTCTTAGCACGTCACTGCATGTTTGGTATGGCGGACACTGAAACTATAAAATATACTATCCCCATGGGTGAATTAAAAGGCTTTCTTGGAGAAAGACACAATAAAAATGTGCTAGCTTTAAAACTCTGTTGGGTTTCTAGATACTTCCAACAATCCACACATCTATCTTGTGTTGAGGGCCTTACCTTCCCAAAACTGAATGATTCATACTACCAATTTTCTGAATCAGGACACAGTGAAGCACTAACAGAAACATAATATAAATTTCAGTTGCCAGAAGAAATAAAGTAAATGTTTTTTCTGTGCATTCCTGGTGACTTTTCCCATCTCTTTGTCTCAGCCACGGTACGCCAAACTCTGGTATGCAAGTAACTCTGTGCATAAAAAATAGTCATCAGTTCTTCTCAAGTGTTTGGGGCTCTGTGGCTTCACCAAAGAAACACATAGGAGTATGCAGAGACCAATGTTGTAATAATTACTCATCATATTGTAGTTTTACATATATCGAGTAACATACTAGCTCTTATAGTTTGTTATGATGAGTTATTCTCTTAACTTCAACACAATTATTCATGTTAGTAAACAAATGCACTGTCCTCCCTATACTGGGGATGTCCCCTGGAACTGGAATTTGAGCATTCAGACTATTAAACTGGAAAACTTATCTCTGGCAAGGGATCCTATCAGAAGGATCTTTTGACGTGAGACCTAGGGTGTGCAACCCTTCCCCGTGTAGTTCATAGATGCTGTGTGGTAATCAGTCAGGGACTATTCCCAATAAGCATTTGGAAGCAGCCACCCTGTTTTGGGAGGTAAGAGAGTTTAACAAAACAGGTGGTCACAGTGGGCCTCAGTGGGATCATGAGCACATTTAATTTACTAGCACAGGCATAGCCTTAGTGTCCTGAAATTGCTAATGTGGATACAGCTAATGTGAATTTGTGAGGTTTACAGTACAGAAAGAATTCCTTTAAAGTCTGACTAATTATTTGCTTCTCTTGCTTATCCATTTTGTTCTTTTAAAGATGTTTTGAACATCAGTTCCTCCTTCACCTTTGAGGCCCAGCTGTCAGCATTTCCTATTTCCACAGCTCACCCTTAAAATAAAGTAGGCTCCTTACACTCCCCTAAGCAGCAGTGATGTCAGCCAGTATTGCAGAAGCAATACAGAGCCAGAAAGAAAGGCCTGAACTCATCTCTGGCAGATTTAAAAGCCTGTCATCTCTCAGTGCAAGAACAAGCCTGTGTAAGAGAGGATTAGCTCAGAATGCATTCTACATTAAAATTCAAACACTAGCATAGGAGAAAGATGCTTTTCTTCCTTTCTTTTTTTTTCCAAAAGAAAACATTTCAGTGCATACTCTGATCATTGTTTATTCTGCTTCTGACAAAAGTCTATGGAGGCAGAGTAAAAATACCAAAAATCTGTTAAAAAAAGGCTAAACTTGAGTAACTGAGAAGTCAATATATTGTTTTTCTTAGTCAGAGATGCATATTAGTCAACAGTTTTAAACATGTTAAAACCTGCTGTTTAGTCCTCGATTACTTTTAGTTCCCTTTTCTTATTGATTTGTTTTTTATATTGTCAAAGCATTTAGAGGCCCAGTCCTGACTGAGGACTAGAGTCTTCATTTTGCTTACACAAAGAACTTAAGTTTGATGGGTTTCTCTTTCTTTCAAATTGCTTGTTCAACTATGGTTATTCCTGAAATGATGCAATACTGGGAATATATACTTACAATTACCATGGACATATGGTCTTGAATCCGTTCACTATGTTTAGTTTTGTTTTACATGCTTTAATTAACAGAAATCTCAGTCAGACATTTACCTATCAATTTTCCATAGGCTTCCTTTGCCCTTTTAATTGTAACAGCAGCAGTTTAACATTTAGGGGTGCAGAATATCTATATTGACATAACCTTTTGTTAATAATTTTGAAGTCACCTGTGAATCAAGTGCTTACAGACAAATAATGATTCTCTCAGTGCACTCATCTGATCATGAAAAGAGCTGACATCATTGGCATTCCTTGCTTTGCTGTAAAGTATTATTCCTGTTTTACTGAGGAGGGCAGTAAGAAACACAGTTTAATCCCTAATTTTTGAAAGCTGTTATCAGGCAACTTGTACACTCTGGGCATGTCTAAAATTGCAGGACTTTTCAGTCTCAAAAATGTACCGTGGCCACACTGTAACTGCATATGGGGATGAGGTTCTGATGTACAGTTTTTTCCCCTTCCTGCATCCTGGTTTCCACTGGAAGGAAATTCAGGTGTATGGGAAAAGAGGAACCTACAGCGTGCTCCAGCTGGTCTCCATATGGACAGACACAGGATCACAACAGGGGTAAGGAAAGGGAAGGGGAAGGACAGAGGGAAGGACACACCATGAAACCCATGGTACCCCACACATTGCCTGGTACCAACGATAGTAGATTTGTAAGGAGAAAAACTCCCATTAGTGCTGGGGTCCAGATTAAGGAATTTCCTGGCAAATATCGGACTAGGGCACATTTTTTTGACTCAGGGTTTTGATCTTATTCCAGGATCACTCTTTTCATCATTTCTGTTTGTTTGCTGCTGCAGAACCACTCTGGATACTATGATATTACATATTCATATTAAAGTTGCAAAATAATACTCTGTGCAGTTTGAACTCTCCTTTTTAGAAAACATCTTGTAATGGCAATTCTGAGAAACCAACAGATTTCCTTCCTATGATCAGTTCATCTATAACCTCTCTCTACAGCCACATTTTTCCTGTCCCTGATACTCACCTATAGATCACAGGTTTTTTCAGTTTGTATTTCCGTTATTACTCTTCATCTATGAGAAGTATTTCAGTTTCCCTGCAGCAGACTGGCATTGTTCCTGGGATGTTTCAAGGAGAGCTCATTTACATCAGGAAATTGCTTCAAGGTGATCCATCTGGGACAGTCAAAATGTTTGCATACTCTGCATGTGCTATGTAGACTTATTTTGTTATTTCTTTCATACTTCACACATCACCTCTGTCTCACAAGCATCTCTGCACCATGACCAGTCTTTGCCCTTTTAATAGTAAGTGGTCAATGAACATGTGGTTGCAAATTGTGGCATCTCAAGAAAACTGCGAGGGAAGAGTCCATCCAAGCTTGCTCAACAGCTGGAGACCAAAACAGGCTCTCATGGGTCAAGGCTGGCTTCCAGCTCTGAGGGAAGACGTGCTAAGGTACAAAAGTGGGTCCCTTCTTTTCCTGGAGGTATTGTGAAAAGACTGCTCAGAATGACTTTCCTTCCTGCACAAGGTTAATTTTCTTTTCTAAGTAGAAAACCTGTTTATTTTCTGCCATGTCCCAAGTTGGAAATGCAAAATGCTTCATTTACCACAGAGCCATTCAGCATCAAATCAATGTGTGCAGTGCAAGAACTTGAACAGGATTGAATAAAAACTATTCCAGGGGGGAATTTACTGACACATCCTACTTTGTTGACTGGGACTATTCAGATGCAGAGTTATGTATATGCCTGGTCACAAGACAGGGAAAACACTGCATTTCTGCAAAGGTCCATTTCCTTCTCCCCATCCAGCCTTGATCTCAGCCAGAGAGGAAAAAATAGGATTGCTCTGAAGTGGGGAGTAGTATGTACTTGCAATCCACTGCCACATTTCCAACCAGCCCATGGCATAGCTCTCATTGCACAGCAGATGTGGCTTTTCTTCTTTTTCTTTCCTCTCTCTTCCCTCCATCCAACCACTTTTTTTATCAGTTGAACTGATTAGGCCAACAAAAAAGCTACTTCAGGTTTCCTTCAAAGAGGCTACACAGCATAACAAACATATGCATTGAATCTGCCAATGCCATGGAGCCATTATACAGAGAACTCCATGCTTTCTGCCCCCCACATCTTGCTCCCAGGAGGGCTTTCTCCAGAAACATCAGTAAGTTTATTACCTACACTGTCCCTCAAGTACTTCATTTCACTCCCCAAAACTATCATTTTTGAGAAGAGCTGACAACAGTGCGTAGACTACCATGCAGGTCAGCCATAATGCTGAGTTGTTGTCCTGCCTGGTTTGTCTGGCGGCTCTGCTGTCTCCAGTTTTAAGCTCAGCTGCTCAGTCCTGGGAGGCAGGGACCTTCTGTCTGGCGTTTGTACAGCACGGAGCTCTATGATGTCCTGTGTCCATAGCTTCAGGTTTCTAAAAATGCCTGCAATCTGATTGATCCCAATTGCTCTTCTCCATTTCTAATGTTTAATCATATTTTGTGTAATCCTACTCCCCCTGCCTAAATGAGTATTAAATTATACTCAGAGCAGCAGAATCTGCAGGGATGTGGAACTAAAAGCATTTCCATCACTTCTCATTAAATTTTGGGACAATAGTGTCTCCTCAAGGGCTCCTACACAGGACTTTTGTGCCTTAGGTCTATGAAAGTGCTCTAGTCACACTGTAACAGGCCACACAAACCTACCACCCCTAAAGATTTCTACTGCTTTACCCTCAAACAGGCACTTCTGCACATACAGGTAGCAAAAGTTCCCAGCCAGATCTGCCTTTCCTGTATCTATCCCCAAGCACAAAACAGCCAGCATGAGATGGTGCTGAGAATACTGTCTTGCTCCTGTGCTGGTGCTTCCTGAGGTAGATATGAACCCATTAGATGAAGTCAGTGGTTGGAACCACAGCGTTAAAAAAAGATCTTGTGTCAGCTGAGTATTTGGTGGTGGAGAGAAAGCTGTGTGAAGCTGTGCGGTTCAGGATGTGCATTAGTAACAGTGCATCTATATACCCAAACTGAATGTGTTCGACTAGAAAAATACACAGATTATGGTGTGGCAATAATGTAACATTGCAAAAGAAACTTGAAAAGATACTAATGCCTCTACATTGTCAGAGAGAGAAAAATGGGGCATACTGGAGAGTATGGACAGGCCATACGTGCAGGGTTACTGGTTTGGTGGAGTACTGAGAAACTGCTCCCTGTAAACTGTCTTTTCAGCATCTGTTCATTCTGTTGTTGTGTGAATGCACTCCCAAAGTGCTGGACAGACTGAACACAACTCATAAAATATTGCTGCTTGGGCCATGAGGATGCGCTGCCCGAGCAGAGTGCATACTTGCTCACCCTTCTCCGAAGTGACACATGGCTCCCCGAAGGAGATGAACAGCCAGGAGGCAAGTTCATGTCCATGGTGGCTGTGGCTGGTGTTAACTGTCCCCCATGAGGGCCTGCCTGAGAACTGTTCCCACCCCAGTGACTGAAGAGCCCTTTGAGGACAGCAGGTTCCTGTCCCCAGTCACCTTAAGGCAATTTACAACCAAAGCAAAGTGGCCTCAGAGGACCCAGTTCCTGGAAACACCCAGCTCGACTGGAATCCCCATTTGTTTTGCCTCACTCTGTTAAAAATAACATTTGTTCTTTTTAAAGCCACCTTTCAAACTGTACACAAAGCCCTCCCATTTCAGCTTCAGAGTTCCCTCAGGCCCACATTTCATACCTAAGACATCACACAGTCATCATTTTACTACGTTGCTGGTGGCTCAGTGTCCCTCTTCACCTGCTCCCTACTTAAAAAGTGCCATAATCACTCCCATCTCCCATCCTCCACAGAGACATGCACACCAGTGTACCCCAGTTTTTCTGCTAGGATTTCAATTCTCTTCCCACATCAAAGGCTCTCTGTCCATACTGTTTTCCCCTGCCATCTACCCTCCCACCCAGTGCCACGATTCTGTCTTGCTCTAATTTTTCCTACTCAGTGCTCAGTTGACCTTAATTTCCTTATGTCAAGGACTTTATGGTCTTTGTGCTAAGAACTTTATGTTCTTTTTTTCTTTTCAATTCAGGGTCCCCCCACTGCCTTCCCTCCCAACCTCTAGGGCTGAGTTAATACCCATTCCCCCACTATTGTTATGTTGGGTTTTTTAATGTCTGGGAGAGGAATTATGCAGAGTGTGGGTGGTGTCCCAGCTGTACTGCAAGGACAAACAGCTGAGTATGGATGGGCACTGTTATTCTGGAAGGTGTTAATGTGTGTCCTTAATGCATTTGTGGTTCATTGTAAGCTTAGAGAAGTGCCTGAGACTGTAGTTCTGATAAACATGGGGAAAAGGCTCTGTACCCTCTTCATTTTTCCTTCCTTCTTCATTATTATATATTTACCAAAATCAAGAGAGTTCTGCCCACTCGTGCCAAGAATACTCCCTGAAACAAATAAATCAAAACTGTTCAGAAATTACTACTTTAGAAATGACAGAGGTAGCACGAGGCTGAGCATAGGGCTCACAAACTCAGCCCATAACTTGTACACAACAGAGGAGAAAACACAGGGTCTAGCAAGTATGACAGTATGATTTATTCAAAGATGTTTTCACACTGAAGAACATCTCTTTAGGCCTCCTAAATCAAAACAAGGTGATAACCCCCATGCATACTGAGAAAAGCATGACATGCCAAAACATACCTAGCCATTTTTTAAAAATAAAATACTTGTCAGTTTCTTCTTAATTTGAGTTTAAAACTAGCATGACAATTGACTTAATCTCCACACTCCCAGCCTCATTAAACTGTCTATGTCTCTTGCCTTTTTTCCTCCTTAATTATTTTTTGATCCTTCTTCATCATTTCTGGTTTGTATTTATTTGTGTTTGTGCTTGTTTTTCAAATATGAGACCTGCTTCTATTGTCTTTACCCAGACAATTCTTTATTGAAAGCAAATGGCAGTCTTACTGGAGAAAAGGCAACGGAAATGATCCATGGTTTTCATATTAGGATCTTGCCTCTGTGGCAAGCTGCATGCTGATAGAGATACCAATTTACAAGTAGCTTCAGATTTGATTGCAGATGACCAGTTAAATACCATGTTTCCATTTACAATCTATATAAGGAACATATTGTTCATAAATTTTTCTATTCTTAAGCTATTTTTAAAATGGTTTCCACTGAGAAGGGGTAGTATTATTTAGGAATCTAATTCTTGTGCTATGAATTATTTAAGACTGAAGGAAAACTAACTGGTTTGCTGACAAGGTGTATATGTAAAAACATTGGCCTATGCCTTTGACTGATGATGGATTCTTGTAAAATCATTTGAGTGATGCAATTTGTGTGAAAACCTTTGTATTCTTCTTTGTTGCTTTCAGAAATGGCCAGGTGTTTCTTGGTACATAAATTTTATTAACCTTGAAAGGGGATTGTAAGCTCCTTTTTTAGCAGAGAGAAGATGGATGATTTATCTCTAAGGCAGTCAAGACTCATAATTGCACATCTTCGAATATTGCTCTTGACTTCAGTAACTACAGAACAAAGTCATAGCCAAGAAGAAAGAATTTTTTTTTCTCTAACCCTCCCCAGAAGAGATAGTTGAGAATTTTTCTTAGGTTGAGACTACGGTTTTATCTCTTGGCATGTCCTTATAAATTACTATTATCTTTATTTTTCGTGCATAATTTATCTCCCTAGTGCAGAGTCTGAGCCATCCTGAACAAGTAGGTAGTCACCTCACCACAGCTTGCTTCACCCTGTGCTGGTGCTGTATTATGTTGGATACTGAGAACAGACATAACAACAGACCACAGGGATTTCCTGAGACACTAGGAAATATTTCTTACATTTCTTTCAGCTTCTTCAGTGTTTAATTCTTGTGATCACTACCCCACTAACCAGCCTCAAAAATATAAGGGAAACTCGATTTGTTAGTTCTATAGCTTTAAATAACCCTGAAGGGGAAAATGTTGGGGAGAGATTGCATGTTATTGATTTTTTTGTCTCTATAATCAGGCAAAAGATGAGGCTTTCTGGGGAATAAACATCTTCCCACAAATCCATTCAAGATTTGAGAAGGTGGTCTTTTAGTAAATTTTCCTGAAGGCAGTTTTAAAACAAGTTAAAAATATTGCCAGATACCTAACACTCTTTGGCCCAGGGACAATACTTAACAAGCAGTATGCTGCAGCCCACACAAATTCTGCTCTCATTATAACTCATAGTTTTAACATCTTCTCTCTTCTCTTCTCTTCTCTTCTC
>NW_010195421.1:0-1970 GCF_000695765.1 Mesitornis unicolor
GAGATAAGGTTAGTCAAGCAGGACCTGCCCTGGCTGAACCCATGCTGGGTTTTATGACAAGGTGACCTGCTTAGTGGATACACCAACCCAGAAGGTCAAAGTCAAATGTTTCCAACACTAATGATGACTGAGCTGACAAGAAATGCTGAATTTTTAGAAAGCAGACATTTTGGAGGAAACTTTTCAGCTTTTCAAGCAGCTATTAGATTATTTTCTTACCTAAAATTCATATATATATATATATATATACACAACTCGACAAAGGTAAGCTTAGCAGCTTTTTGCTAATCATCTCAACAAAAAACAGCATACAGGAGGGCTTGTGATGCACGATCACAGCATCAATAATGAATCTCTAAGAAAAACACTGTTCCCCAACTACACAAAAGAGGAAAACAAAAAGGTTTGGTTATACCCTAGAAGCTCCACCTCCTCCTGTTCTTGTGGCTCAGGTTACTCAGGGCTCAGAATCAGATAGTGGGTGCTGTTGATCACAGATTTTGCCTCCAGCCTGTAAGATTCAAGCCAGGAGTTCATTCCAAATACCAGCACCAGTACAGACAAGCAAGCCAAGACACTTGCCGTGTGTTTTTGAAAACCAACAGGGAACTAACCAGTAACTTAAATAGACTGAAGTGACTGCACTTGGACCTCCAGATCACTGCTGAAGCTTGTACTTAAACTAAGCATAGAGTTTTCATATTTTTAATGCAAAAAGCAAGGGCTAGTATCCACTTTTGTTCTGTGGTTTCTTCTTACTAGAGCTAACGTACCTTTCTTTCTCCGTTTATCCTATGGTGGAAAGCTCTTGTTTACTTCTCCAGCTGGATTTTTGATACACACATAGCAGCACAAGTCACTTGAAGCTGGGAGAGCTCAAACAATTCCTCCTTGAACCATGCGAGAGTCTGTGCCTTTCTTTTCCAGTGTCACAACATTGTTTAGAAAGCAAGCCAGCTTCTCACTCCAGTGTATTACGTTGTTGTGCCCACTATGGCAAAGCTGTCACAGCCAAACCATGCACATCTGTAGCTTCGAAGTGCCAAGCAGGTATTTTTACCTCCGTTTGACCTTTTACATCAGCATTAGAGCAATGGTGTGTTAAATTTTTGACCTGTCCCTGAGTCTAAGAAACAACTGCTGTCTGGAACAGCCACTCCTACCAGTACTGCAATTGCTGTAAATCAGTCACTTTAGGTAGCCAGGATTGCTCAGGAGGTGGGTACCACGCAGGGATACAGGGGCTTGGCACTAGAACCAGATCTCCACAGAGCTGTAATTTCCATGACTCACATAATTTAACAGGAACTCAGCATCAGGGTAACCTAGAATTACTAAATAACAAGTTTCCCATAGTTAGGAAATAAATCTTGTCATTTTAGAGCACAGCGTGTTTCATTTCCCAAAAATTAAAACAGTTATATGATTCTTGCAAGACCACTGCTCCTGCAGTACATACATTCTCCCTTCTTTTATTTCCACGCCCCTACCAGTCTCCATCCACCGATTTTTGAGAAAAAGGAAAGCATTTGCAAAGCAGGCTTTGTTTCCTTTACAAAATCCTCATTACTCCTTTAGAAAACCTCTTCATTTCTTGGATAAATTAAGCAAATACTTTGATACTTATGGTAACAAAAGTGTGAAGCCACAGGAACCTGAGACAGACTGGGGGGAGTGGAGGCAGGAATTTGACATAATGAAAGTACTGATGCAGGTTTTTGGTTTTACGTGAAAGGAATGCCACCTTCCACTTCCTTTATGAACATCACGTCTCATGATGCTTCTCTCCCACTCTTAAACTCTGCATTGGTGTTTGCTTAGCAGCTTCCTGGCACTAATACAAGTTTCCATAGCAAAGGATGTTAAATGAAGCTGTAATGACAAACTCGAGGAACTACTGTGGACTGAAAGACAACTAAATCAGACATGAAGCAGCACAAAACCACAAAACATCCTTGGAATATTCCTGC
>NW_010195421.1:2001-3977 GCF_000695765.1 Mesitornis unicolor
TCCCTGTTAGCACTGAGAGATAATGGGAAAAATATTCCCTCTAGAAATCCTGCCTTAAGTAGAGCATCCAGAAGTCTGTGAACCACAGTTAAAAATGGCAGACTAGATCTGAAGTCCCAAACTGTGACTGGATCAGACAGATGCTCTGTATCTACATAAATATCAACTCCCTCTAAAATCTTGTGGAAACTGCTGATAATTATATAAAACTTAAAAATCTATGGGACTTTTCCTGCAGAGCTTTAAGTGGAGCACTGAAACCATTGGCCATCAGAGCTCAAGCTGGCATCAGCTGGCATCATTCATGGGCTTCAGTATAAAGAAGGCTTCAGAAATGAATAAAAGCTCTATTTACAACTCTTAATGCCCCTTAAAAGAGCTTCTACATAAGAGACCCCCACCTGTATTAGTAGAAGCACATCTGAAAGCAAAGTTTAACCCTAATGGCAGCAGAAAGGATATTCCCTCTACAGGGAGATAACACAGTGATGTCTCCTTGAGTGCCCATTCATTTTCAATTAAAACTGGCAAGAAAGCAGAAAAACAAAACAAAACAAAACAAACAAAAAACTTTTAATTTTTTTTAACAAGCAGCAGCTCTAATGCTTCTTAGTGGGTGGGTTCTCCCATCACAGAGAGCTACTGTGAAGTTTATAGAGGTGTATACCCCTCCCCTCCATGAGTATTGCAATACTAGGGCTGGTGCTGGTCTCTGTGCCATTCATGCTTAGCACAGAAGGGAAATTTGAGTCATGAGGAGTTAAATGTCTAAAGAGACCATGGGGGGATGGTCCCACTGGGAGAGCTGTCCCAGTTTTAAACAGGGCTCCTAGTAACAAGAGATGCTGCAAGAGGGCTTTGGGCTTTGCCCACGTTTGTCTTGGGCAGCTCCAGCACTGCGTCCCAGCACAGGGATTACCTGAGATTGCTGCATTCATGGCTGCGTTTCAGCCCTCTCCGTCACTGCCCCAGGGCTGTAGGGTGCCATTTCATACCACTGCACCCATTTCACAGCTGGCTGCTGCCAAAACCAGCAGCCTCACTCTGTTCCTTGCACACCCAGTGTTCCTTGCACCAGTGTTCCCCAAGCACCTTAGCTGAGCCAATTCAGTGTGGAGAACCACCAGTGCAGCATTTCTCTCTCCACAGCAGGTTAGTTTTGTGCCAGCTAAACCAGCTCTCTGTGGAGCCCCAGAGGTGGCACACAGGGTTAGAGGGGCTGAAGAACCAGCTTTGGGGGAAGAAGCTGTTTGGCACTGGGGAAGTATTGCAGGACCTTACCCTTCAGTGCAGCAATGGCATCTCTAAGCATTCACCAGCTGAGTGCTCTTGCTGAGCCATAGCTGGTGGGCAAACCCCCAGGGGATGTGGCTTCTGTGTTTTACAGATTTGGCAGCCGAAGCTGAGCTCTGCAGTCCTGCTTACATCCTGTAGTCCTGCTTACACTCTCCATTTACCATGGCTCAGGATATCCTTGCTACATGACCTGCAGGAAAGATGATCATAAAGACTGCTGAAGGCAACAAAAAAAACCCCAAAACAACAAACCAAACACCTTGGGTTCAACTGCAACAGCCAGGTCTTTAGGAGATAGGTTGCTGAGCTGTCACTGTAGGGCAAACCCTTCAGCAGGGCACAAAGCACAGCCAAATCTGCCCCTTCTGCCCTAAAATGGCCAGCTACTGAATGCTGAAGCAGCACAGATACATCCAAACCAGGGCTACCAGTCCCTGGTGACAGGCAGTAATGCCTGCTTCAGAGGATGCATGCCTATATTGGGCCACAAAGTGAGCAAAGGATGGACTTCCACAGTCCAAAAGCTGGTGCCAGCAAACCTCTTGCACTGAAGACTGTGAATTGATCCAAACAGCTGCCCAAATTTGCCCTTCCCACCCAGAGTATGATCAGAGGGGCAAAACCTCACTGTGAAGAGACTGCTCCTTGTTCCTGTCATCTAGCACTCTCTCTCAGCAGGA
>NW_010195421.1:4008-7720 GCF_000695765.1 Mesitornis unicolor
TACCTCATTCAGGACAAGCATGAATACTAATTCATTAGTTTGAGACTACTTACTGCTTGTGGTACATTTAGGTGCCTCTGAACCAAGTGAAGTACAGTGGATTTTTACAGTAGCACTAATAACAGACACCCGTCCAGTTCCCTTGTGTAACTACAAGATGCAGGATTCACCTGATTTTTCCACTTGAAAATGTTTTATGTAAGCCTTTGAAATTACGGACAAGGTTCCCTCATCCCAAAACCAAGGACTAGCACACAACTGCCTCCCAGTAATGCGTAATGCTTCCGTAGTGCTCCAGTTCCTTCCATCATGGTTTCAAAGGCCTAGCACACTTTAAATTAAGCTACATTTCCCACCGTGCCCCTCCACCCCAAAGAAAAAAAAAGAAAAAGATATATTTTTTACATGGTGTCTTGCCCACTAAGTTTTCAGGCTGTACATGGCGTCTTAGTTCAAATATTATTCGAGACAGTCACTTTACTTCCCTGCCAAGAAATAACTGATCACTGATTCATTATGGTGACTGCCAAAGAGACTAGCAATCTGTAAGGATATAATGTGACGGCTATTTTTAAAAATGCATTTAAATAAAATTTTTGGGCAAAACTAAGCATGGAATTGGCTCTAGATAATGTCACATACCTCCAGAATGGTTTTCCATTTCTGAAGATAATATGACCTCTGAATTACTGCAGTCGTTAACCTTGACCAGTGACAAAAGTTAATATGTTACATGTCAGCATAGAACTATATGCATGGTACTGGACAGACTGGGATAAGATATAGACAGGGAGGATAAGAGTTGTATTATTAGTTATAATCAACACTTGGACTTTCACATTGATTTTTTTTTTTACTAGCACAGAAAGTCAGGTTCACGGACCATGATGCTCTTTAGCTCTTTCCCCCTCCTGCCCCCTATGACAGCATCAGAAGTGGGCAAATATCTTGTCTGTCTGCTTGTAGCTGTACTGCATCCCATACTGGTGCGTATGTTCTCAGAGCACAAACCTGTCCTTGCAGCTACCCCATGTCTAGAGAGAGGCCCGAGGGGTTGCTTGCTGGTGGAACAGCATGCAAGATTCCTGGGAACCAGCCCATATCTGCTGTCATTTGGGATCCTCCCACTGCGTTGGCTTGTCAGCCTTGGCAGTCACAAATCCACACACTCCACCCAAAGTTTTCCCACAGCACAAGCCAGCAGGAAAGATTGTCATCATATGAGTATTTGGTTGGAAGGAATCTCTGGAAGTCTCCTGCACAGATGAGAATGACTGCCAGTGCTAAATCAGGTCAGCTGCAGCTTTGTCTAGCAGATACTTGAACCCCCTCCAAGGATGGAGGTTCCCCCAGCCCTTTTGGTGATCTGTCCCAGGGCTGCACACCTTCCCCATGAGGAAGTTTTTCCCCAGCATTCAACTTGAATGTCCCAAGCCACAATTTGTGACTTTTGCTTCTTGTTACACCATCTGCCGCCACCGAGAAGAGTTTGATGCTGTCATCTTTTCAAGAGTCTGGAGGCTACTATTACTTTGTGCTTTTGCCTCCAGGACTTTGTTGTTGGCACGACCGATGGGACATTCTTCACAAAGGAGGTCACCACCAACATCCTGCTGGATGCTTGTAAGCACTTGGCACCTTTCAGCTGGAGTCACAAGTATTTGCAAACAAGCCACATAGCATCCACGCAAGTGGGTGTGTGTAGGCAGAGCCAAGCAATCACGTGCCTTGAGTCAGGGTGCCAAGGGTGAGATCCTCTGCCAGGAATTTCTTGGCAGCTGCCTACTCAGTTCCCCTGCATCTCTCATGGAGGGGAGAGGTGGGAGATAGTGTTTCTTTGAGCATCACGTAAACAAAAAAATTCAGAATCTGTAATATAGCCAAGAAGCATCACTGAAGCATGCATCTTTTCAGGTCCAGGTTAGCTCAACCATATTCATAGATACCTTATGCAAGAACAGGCTGAAGGAGACTGCTGGGGAGCTAAGCTCAAACCAACATCATGGGGCAAAGGTCCAGTGTTCGGGAAGTACTCATGGAAGAATCAGGGACAGCATTGCTTCCCATAGGGGCACGGACATCACCACTCAATACTACCCAGTTTTAGTGACAGAACTCATCGCATGCCCTTCTCAGGAGGGGAGGAGGAATGTGCAGGGCGTCCAGGCAGGAACTAAGAGGAGAGATGTGATGTGCAAGGTAGGACGTCAGCAGTCTCATGGAGAAGAGGTCTCAGCAGCGTGCTAACCCGCCTTGCAGATGAGAGGTGTTTTTTTCTGAGGGTGGTTGCCACAGCAAAATCTTTCCCAAAAATGAATGCACCCAACAAGACCATACCTTAGTTTCCTTAGTGCAGACACATCACTTCCTCTGAGGGCAGCTATCAGAAAAACTACTATTGCTGTTTAGACATGGCCGGGGCATGTTAACATGCATGACTTCTAATCCTGCTTAGTGTGCACAGCCTCAACGAGAGGGCATCAGCTGGGCCCTACAAAAGTCCAGGTTCTCTTCTCCTGTGCCTCTGGAGACCAGGAAGAAACAAATTATGGAAATCAAACATGCCTCAAGAGATGCAAGACAGGGGTCTTGCAGCAAAGCACAGGCTGGAAGTGCTTGCATCAAGGCTGCTACAGCACAGCACAGCTTTGGTCTTCAGCCATCATCCAGTTCAGAAAGGTGAAGAGGACCAGAAGCAGGCAGCAGAGTCATCTCAATTCAGGAGAGAAACAGAGGAAAACTAGATAAAACAGTAGAATGTTCAATACAGCAAGGGGAAACAGAACAGAATCAATATTTAAATTAAGAGTAAAATAGATAACTGAAGATGGGCAACCTACCTTCCCTACCACCTAAGTCCATCAGACTCTTCTTTGAAAGCAGTTGGTCCCTTATTCAGAACAAAATCCCAGCAGCAAGAAGTTAAAGCCTCCCCCAAGCCCAAGACTATCTACAAATGCTAATCAACTCCTCAAGAGAGCTGTCTGTGGCTTCCCCTAACCCAAATCAGATGCTACTGGAACCTGAAATTCATTAACTCTGTCCAGCTTTGGTGTTCTTTAATACCAGCCAGATAACATGCCTCATTCCCACAGAAAAAGGAGAAAAGAGATATTTGACATATCTTCAACAAAAAGGGGGTTTAATAGGATTCAGGAAGGTCTAAACATTTACTCCCTACCTAGCATTGGACTGCATTTTAGGGAGAAATCAGATCCCAAGGGTATGTAATTCCTGCCTCTTGGGAAGTAGTCACCACCTCAGGCTTCCAACAAAACATTAGGCTGTGATTTACAGAGAAGAAATTTTATGGTTTTTTTGTGAAGTCATCTAGAAAAGACTGAGGCTCCATGAGCACAGTGTATAAGCCACCACTTACCTATGGAGTGACCTAAACAAGGATGTGATGCTCAGCTGCCAGATAACAGTTTGCTTCAGCGATTCACTGAGTTGCAGTGATTCAGACAGAGCTGCTTGCCTGGTCAGTCAACATTTCACAAAATTTGGGTACAGGATCAGGCTCCCAACCACCTTGACAAAGCTGTTTATGAAAAGAAAGAGGTCCTTACAAGACTGTAGTTAACTACACTAATTTAAAAATGTCTTTCTATGCCTTTCCAACTACAATAATCCCAAGTGCACTTTGCCAGCTGAGAGGAAGATGATGTAATAGCCTATCTCACATAGCAGATAAAACTAACACCAGAGGCAA
>NW_010195422.1:0-13783 GCF_000695765.1 Mesitornis unicolor
GGTGCCTTGCCTGCGCTTCCGGCGAGGGATGAGGAGAAAAGGGGCACCGGGCCGCTCGGGAGGCGTGGAGTTGTGATTTTCTGTCAGTTCTTCTGTCTTGCAGTCTCCAAATGAGCATCATGCAGGCAGGACAGTCCCGTCCCCCGCCGTCTCCCCTTCAGAGGGGCCCGCCCTGCCCTCCGCAAAGAGCATCTTTCTCCAGGAGGGGAGGTTTTCCTCCTGGCACCCGCCTCAGGCTGCCGCATCGCAGCTTTGCGAAGCCTGATTCTGCGGATTTTTAGCCGCTAAATTCAGCAGCACGGTGTTATCCGGAGAGCCCAGGCTTGAGGGTCATGCAGGAAAATCTGGGCCGCCTGGAAGGGCCTGGTGAGAGAAGTGGGTTGTTGAGCCTTGAGGCACTCCTGCTTTGGGCTCCTTTTTGCATCATGATGAGTTCTACCAGAGCACGGTACCAGCACCTAATGTCGCAGAGGCTGTGCAAATGCAGGGCAAAAGGATGCCCCCATCCACAGTGGGTGGGTAAAGGGAGACTAGTGAAAAAAGGAAGAGATGAAATAAACAGAGGAATAGGTGGGCATCTCAGCATAGCAGACACCTAATGATTATTGTGACTATTGGCACCCTGACAAAAGCACAGTTTGGAGGGATGGGGTAAATTTGTGAATGGGAGCTGGGCATGCCTTCAAAGTGTAAAGGATAGCATGGAAAAGCGCTTTCTGTAACTTAGCAAAAGAGCTGAGGAAGCTAATCTATTCACTGGTGGATGCAATTAGAGCTAGATTTGGAGGGCAGGACTGGTGATGAAAGATCTCTAAGGTGAAGTTATGTACTTTATGCTTGAAATAAAAGATAGGGATCCAAGGAAGAGCTGCAAAGAATGGGATGATGTGGCTACAACAATGCTTTTCTCCTGCATTATTTATTGCATGAGCCCATATAGGCTCCGCCAGCCAAAATCTTGTGGTTTTTGGGAGTCTATGAAACACGGTGTTTAACTGCACCAATCCACAAATAGTGATGCTGTGAGAAAAAAGAAAAAAAGACTATTTCACCCCAAAGAAGTAGAAGCTTGGATTTTTGGTAATGAAAGTCCCGAGCTCTGACCATGACAATAAGCTGAATGGATTATATACATGGAGCCGAGTTTGCTGCAGTACGTCAATCCCCTGTTTTGCAGCTATGGCAACATAAGCTGTTCTGTGCTGCCGGTACTATGCCAGGCCAGGGCCAAGGCTGGCACCCTCCCTGACCACTGCCTGGGGGCACCCCTCGGGAGGTCCCAAATGATTGATTATTGTGTTGGGATTGCCAAGGACAGATGTTCTCACCCTGTCATGCCCAAGATCTGCTTGCAGATCTCTGTGGTGGGCTGAGGGCTTTCTAATGCTCTGGGGCTTGTGTTTGGAGATGCACTGAGGTTCACTACCAGGGTGCAGACATCGCTCCTCATGTAAATGCTCAGGACTAAATTCTGCCACCCTTTAAGAAAGTCTTGCCCTGAACATGAACTATCAGTTTAGGATTGTCATCTTTGGGAGCGAGATGGTATCAACCAAATATTGAAAGATTGCTGAAGACACCTGGACATTTGCTAACTAATGGTTTAGAACTAACCAGAGTGAAATAACTGAGAGGTGGCCAGGATTTGTGCTGTTTGCATCTCATCGTGTGTGTGTATGTAGGGAGTTCCCCAGGCTCATTCTGCTGATGGCTGTGCTCCCTGGGCTCGATTTTGGCTCTGGAGGCTTTGGCCCCAGCAGCTCTTGGCCATGGACCCTGTCTGCTGCAGAAGCGTGTCGCTGAGCAGAGCATCTGGGCTTTCTGAAACCTCTTGGAAGCAAACCATTGGAGGAGCTATCAAAGAGGTTTCTGGGAATCGCCCCTTGGGAACTGCATGTCTCCTGACGTGTCTTTGCAGTGCAGTTGGGCCGATGGCCGATCAGCTGCTGGAAACTGATTTGGTTACTTGTCTAGCAGCTTCAAGGAAAAAACAATTTGTGTGTCCTATTGGAGCGTAAAATGAGATTTATAAGTTTCTGGGATTTTTAAATAAAATCTAAAATACTTCTGCAATTGTTGATTTATTGGATAGTTAAAAGAGTTGCTTATGTTTTTAATGATCCATAAATTATCCACTGCATTTTTCATGTAATTGGTTTTGATCTGGTTTATTTTTTTCATAACCTGATTCTGTTGTAAGTTACTGGAATATGCACAAAAAATCACTGCAATCAAAACAACAATTGTTTTGAATATTTGTACTCATACATGGACAGAAATAAAACGAATGACTGCATGGTTATGCTCTAAATTTCATTTTTCTTAAGGCTTCTTTGTACCTGCTGTTTCATACTCTACCTTGTTACACTTCTTGTGCAACTTGAGTTATCTACTAACTCTCCAGCACATGGATCATCCCACACCTTGAATTCAGTAGAACTATAAATGCGCAACAAGTTATTTACATGCACAACAGTACAGATAGCAGGGAAGTGAAAAATCCAATCTGCTCACCTGGTTTTCATTTTTCTTCCAAGGTCTTCTATGAAAAAATTGCACATTTGAAGGTGGGAGAATAAAAAAATCATCTGTCATGCAAGTTTCTTTCTCCCATAATGAATATGCTGAAATAATTTTTAAGGTAATGTTGAGAATGTTCTTACTTACTGCTGCACCTCAATCTTCTAAAATGCTTTCTGTAACTTGTATTGTATGAAGGTTATTTCATCTGGTAGCTTACTATGTGCCCTAAACATTGTGCTGTAATATATTACAGTGAATAAATATGGGGATGTTGTGTTCTTTTCCCAAGATTTCGCTGTACAAACATGCATCATGTATCTGTGTGATGGCATTCCTTCTCTGTTTACATATTATTTCTAAGCCTTACAGACATAACTTTCTTTTTTGTTTACAAGTCTGTGATATTGATGCTTTCTAGTTTAATAATCATTCTTTCTCTCTTTTAGAGATGTCATGAAACAAACACAGACGTACCTTACTATAAAGCATTAGGAGTGGGCATATTTGTCATTAATCAAAAGTGAAGAATATGTGCTTGTTTCTTTTGTAAACAAACAAAGTTTGTTGTTGTTTGTTGTTACAAGTTGTATTTTTTCTCTGTTAAAGATCCCATGCCTAAAAATTTTTGTAAAGTTTAGTTTCAATAATCAGGTAATGACTGCAGATATTTCACCTCTTCTAATTTCAGCCTTTTGTGGGGTTAATTTTCTGGCATCTAACTTATGGTTCTGGATTATAAGTATCCCAAGGTTTTGTTTATTTTCATTATTTTATTATTCCCCAAAGCTGTGTATGTGCTACTAGGATGTAAAAAATGTTGCCTACATAAATGTTTTTGAGACCAAGGTTTTGCACTGTGCCCTCTCAAATGATGTGGGCAATGCAAGGAAATAAGTAGGGGAATGTTGGGGGATAATGACAATGTGGAAACATTACTTAAAATTGGACCTAAGAACTCAGAAAATTAAACTACACAAACCATATAGGACAATACAGAACCTTTGGAATTTTTCTATCTGTTTAATTATCTTCCTGCTTTATCTCAGCACAGCTTCAAGAACTTTTGATTGCTTAAGCTCCTGCCTCCCTTGTCCAGGACATAAGTGAGTCAGGTTCTGTTGTCACCTGCTTTATTGTAAAACTCAGTTGATATCCATTAAATCAATGGAGCTGATTTAGATTTGCACACTGAGATGGAGTTGGGGACATGGAAACATGCTTTGACTCTGTGCTCTCTTTGCTCTGGTGGTAAATCTATGTTTTGATTTCTACTGGGGCCTTTGTAATTTTTTTTTAATCCCTTTTAGCAGCTCCTCCCAAAACAGAAGACATTGCTGATGTGAATACCATGACCACCCTCCTTGTCTCTTTTGTCTTCTCCACTGCCTCTTGTATTTACCATGCCTTCAATGATGCATCCTCCAATACAGTCCTTGAAGTGGCATGGGATCCTGCACGTTCATTGTCTTTGCTTCTTCCCATCACTCCCAATGTTTCCCTGTAATCTAGAACTAACTCTTAAGTCAGCCTGTGTTTAGATTTGTGTGATGCTGTACAGCCTCTCATCCTGTCCACTTTCTTTTCTACTTCCCTCTAACAATCCCATCATCTTCATCCCTTTTTTGTACCACTTTAAATAATTCCTCACTCTGCTTTGTGTTTTCACTCTTCAAAAATGCATTGATCCTTATCACAGTTGCCTTTATCTGACCTGTAATTTTATGTATTAGTTTCTCGCTTTTCATCTTTCTTCATAAGACCAGGCCACGTCAGCTGGCTAATTGCTGTATTGCTCCTCCAGCCCAAGTGCCTGCAGAGCACTATATCAGTAATAAAGTCATGGTAAAAAGATTACAGGAGAAAAAACTTGGTATTTATTTGTTTGTTTATTTAAACACACCCACCCAGCCCCTTGGTGATGTGACTTGCTTTGTGTAGCATTTCCCTCTTTCTACTCTTGCTCTATTTCTTTTTTGTGCTGTCAATGAAGTTCCCCAGGGCAGGAGCCTGACCCTTGTATTTGTAAAACACACAGTGTATTATGTGCCCAGCCAGAAATAGCTGTAAGCGTAACTGGCCAATAGCAACTGTGCCCTCCGCTTGGCCTCTGCTCTGTGAGGAGGCCCAGCACTCTGCCATTGCCTCTGCTCTTTCCTGCACTCCTTTTTTTCTCCCTGAGCTGTCTCTTTGACTTTTATCCAAAGACAAAGCCCTTTGAGGTGGATGACTCACAGCTCGGTGCTTCCTTTGACTCACACTTTGCCACCTAGGACATTGGTCAGCTCTTAAAACCGCAATTGGTTTTTTTCATTGCTTATGACGACATCCCTCACAGCTCACATCTCTGATTTCACTGTTGCTTCTGCTGGGTCAGAGCTATGCTTGTTTTTCTATGGTTGGTCAAAGCTCTATTTCCCCCTTTCTCCCTCCCATTGGGTTTGATAGCCTTTAGTCATTTCACCATCCCCTGCAGATTTCAAGGCCTGGAGACTCTCTTGTCTCTGGACCCAGGCTGCTGGGCCTGTATTTCTGAGGAAGAAGGTGCTGCTCCCCGCCGCAGCCTGCCCTGCCAACATGGAAAGGCAGCCTGGCCCCTTGCCTCCCCGTGCAGCACGCTCGCCATTGATCAGCTGCTTGGCCATATGCAGTGCAGCCTGCCTGGCTCCCGGTAGCATCTCCGGTGACACTTGTGCAATGACAGTGCAGTCGGTGGCATCACACAGGTGCAGATGATGAGGGCTTAGCAAACACTTCAGCTGGTGCAAAACAAGGGCTAGAATCCAGGTCACTTCCCAGTCACTGTGTTGTCCCTGCAGGGCAGGTCTAGCATGACTGGAAGTCACCAAAGCCTGTGCCTGGCACTGACATCAGCAGGAATGACTGATCACATCCAGAAAATTGCTTCTGGAATGTCATGCTGGCCTTTTTTTAATATAAGTTTTCTTCAGAGAACTGGTGCAATGGGATCTTTAATGAATTTGTGCCTTAGTGTTCTACTAAGCACAGCTGCCTGTCCCAACACAGCAATTCCCACCCTTAGCCCCATGTTCTTTTCCAGCCATGTTACTGCTGGCAGAAGGAAGGGTAATATCACTGCTTTTGATGGGTTTCCAGTTTTGATCAGGAAGGAGTTTGGCCCAATGCTTGAAGATTTTAAATCAGGAATACAACTTATAACCCTAACACTAAGCAGTCACTAGATGCCTCCTCAAGAGTTGCTTCCAGTGTTATTAAAATGTCTTGGACTGAAGCAGACCTCTGCAGCTGGTGCTGCTTTTCAATGGAGTGAGTAGGAGCAGACTCCAACAGGGGCAAAACACACTCCAACCAGGCAGATAAAGCCATTACCAAGCTACCGAACTCTTTCTTGTCTGCTAGGATTTCCTAAACAGCGAGAAAAGAAGTGGATTGGACTATATTCTGCTCTCAATGTAGAGTGCAACTTCCATCTGGGATGTGGATTCCTGACTCTCAGGCAGCTCTGAAAATCCCAGCTGTAAGTTTTGAAGGAGGAAATGTAAGCCAGGCAGTTTGTTACGAAGGGATGTGATTCCTCTAGGAAGGGAAGTTCTGTTCCTTGAGCTCTTCTTGACTCCCAGCCAGTATTGCCGGACTTTGACTTCATTTCTAAAACTGTTGCTTCTCAAGCCCAGAGTTCTCTGAATTAAACTGCCACTTTTGAAATTATTACTTTTACTGGCACTTACATCAGCCTGTATAACTGCTTTTATGAGACGTGGTGCATTGTGAAAAATGCATGGAACAAATTGATCTAATGTGTAAGCAGGACACGCATCACTGTATCATTATGCATGACTATGCAGTTACATAAATGCTTTTCTTGGGGAATCACCAGTGACGGCAGCAAGCTTTGCCTATCGTGTTTGGGCTAGTTAAAGCACTGATTCATCATACTTCAAATACTTTCTTCCTGCTTGATTACCACCTGTAATTTCAGTAGTAATTAATGAAGATGAGAGATTGATCTAGTGATAAAACTGAGTTGTCTGAAGAAGAGGAATGATTTAGCTCACGTGTCAAAGCTCACGACATTACTAGAGTATCACTAGCTTGTTCACAGATCTTCCTTTTTCTGACAAATACATTTCTGTCAGCTGAGGTAACAAATCTAAGCATGCAAGCCATGATTTAGCTCTTTTTTTCCTCCTCCATCTGAAGTCTCCCCATCCTTCTACTTACACCACTCACCTTGGACTCATTTTTGCAGTTGCATTTTTCTTCTTGAACTGTCCCACCATTTGCTACACATAGAGTTGGTCAAAGCCTGAGCACAGAAAGCAGCATAGCTGCGTTGCTGTAATGCTTGCCACACTCGAATTAGTGCTCTGCTTTCAGCAAAAGTCATCGTACCACTTCTGGTACCCCCGATAACTTGTTTATCTCATTCAGCTAGCTCTGGATGAAACCTTATTGAGTAAAATGAACATGCTTAGATGGAGAGGGGTGCAGAATGGAGCAATGTCATGAGAGAGGGGAGCTGGCTAGGCAGGGATCTCAGCTTATTTAATTCAAATGGAAGCTGTGGAGGAGATGCGCACACTAGTTTTTTAAAGCACAGTGTGATCCCCAGAGGATAGGTGCTATATTAGCGTAAGATGTTTACCATTAGTGGTTTTAGTACCAGTGTTATACTGCTACTGTAATACTTTATTGCAATGCTTACACAAGAGACAAATACACATTGCCAGGTGGAGGGAGGGAAGGAAATCTATGGGTTTGCTTCAAGCAAAAAGTGGCTAAACTTGACATTTGCTATGAATACAGTCATCTCAAAACAAAAGCAGATTCTTTGCTTCCTTGTAAATCTTTCTGGGCATTTTTGAGTTGATGATGCAAGTGCTTTCTGCACAGGTAAAACAGACAGCCTGGCTGGTAAGTGGATGAGAGATCTATCATTAATGAGCAATTTATTAAGAGATTAATTTATGGAGAGTTCAAATGAGCAAACATTCAACATGTTGGTGCATATTGCTAGTGAGAGTGCCAAATGTTTATATGGTTTCTGTGATGGGAGAATCTGGGGAAACTGGGCTTTGCGGTTGAGCTTAGTTGGCCACGCTACTTTTTCCCGTGTACATGTTAGAGTCATTTGTTAAATATCCTTCCCATCTTTACGTAACTCCGGCCTTACAGGTGAAGAGTTTGGTCCTGCCCCAGGAATTGCAGGGAGAATTATGTTTGTTGAGGGAGGCAGATAATACCTTCCTCTTCAGTGAGTCAGGATGTCAACGGCAACAACTTGGACAGGAATTGCCAGGAAATTTAGGCTTAGTCCTTGAATTCGTCATTTTTGGCAGAGATGTGAAGGAACAAAACACAAAGAGACAGAGAAAGGAACCTGGATTTTCTCCCAGAGAGAAAGTTTACTCAAATTGCTTAGTCATGGACTAGCTTATTTCATTCACAGAAAACGCTATGGATAGTTTCAAGAGAGAGTATGGTATCCATCCCATTGACATCAGGGACCCTGGGAAACAGCAATCACAAAACCCTTTCCTGGAATATACTTCAGGAGGGTATAAGTAGTCACTGTAAAGGCCCAATGTGGCTTCACTGTATTCAAATAGTTGCACAAACATTACTGAAACTTCTCTGGTAAGTTTTGTAAGCAGGATTTGACTATAAATTTAAACCACGCGTAAATGGTGAGTATTCAAAATGCCAGTTAAATTTTATCCTGAAACAATATCTTATATGCTAGAGTTTAAGTTTTCATTAGTTCAAAGGATCAACATTTTTTTGGTTTATGTCTTCCAGATGTGCAGGGTTGCAAATCAAGAACCAGTGCCCTGCAATAATTTTTTTTTAGGCACATTATGGTCGGGGTAAGGAGTACGTATGCAAATGAGGAGAAAACAGATAGACTGCTAGAAAATGAGTGTGCCTGCCTTTCCTCAGAAAGGTTAATGGAAGTATTAGCCTGTGGGTATTACATTTGCTTGCGAAGCTTTCTTGCCTCCTCCTCCTCCTCACCCCTGTTTTTGCAGTTGGCATTTGGAGAAATACCAAACTAAATCCAAGCTAATGCGTACGTCACGTAATTCCACTGAACTGAATGGAGAGGCGAGAGGCTGATGGGACCAGTTCTGGGAGATTCTGGCAGCCATTTGTGCCTGCAATAGGAGAAGCAGTGGGGGGAGTTCAGGGTCTTATGAGAGCAGAGTCTAAATTAAGGCAGGCTCTGGCATGTGCAGTGACAGGGAAATGCAATTTGATAGAGACCTTGGGGCTCCGAGGTGAGCAAATGCCACCTACACTGCTCCCAGGAGGCTCCTGTTTCTCAGAAATGTTATGGCAACATGTTGCAACCTAGATATTAGTTGTGCTTTTCTGTTTGCTTTGTCGTTTTGATCAGTAGCTTTTACTCTATAACAAAAACATACTAATGTGTGGTAATACAATCATATTAATAAGAACGCACGTTTTCAATGACTCAAAAGAAGTGGGCAGCATTCTGATGTGTACCCTTGCCATTTCCAGACTTGCAATGAGCAGTTCCTACCCCAAACATTGAATTTCCATCATTACAAAAAAAGGACTCTCAGTAAATACAAAATTGTTAAGTGCACCAATAATAGGTAGCATTTTCCCATTGGTTTAGACATACAGAATTTGTCAGAACTCAACTTGCTGGCCAGGTTCAAAGGTAAATAAGCCAAGAAAGCAAATTCAGATAGAAAAAAAAATCCTACTTCTACAACACTGCCCAATGAACATTTTTTTTCCCTGTGAAATGTGATGGGGGGAATATTTTCCCTCAATGTACCCTGCTGAACAGACACGCATTGGAAGGCTTATTTATAGCTTGCAGGTACACAAGGTGCTGCTCTCCTGTTTGCCGTCGCCCTGCTGCTCTCATTTGACCTCATCCCTTGAAGGCTGAAACTTTATTACTGTAATGAATTTTGTTTCTCCTTCCCTGCACCTCGGGGATTTAAATGTGTGTGTGCCAAGATGCTGTTTCCTTGCTCGGCTGTATATAGTCTAGGATATATGCAAGTTGATTTCACATGGGATTTAGAGAGGATGGGAGAGATCCATCACAAGACATTTTCAACCCTTGTTACCTCAGCCTTTGGGAACACAGTATATTGGCGGAGATAAAGACTTGCCCAGTGAAATAGGTCATTAGCACTGATAAACAAGGCTTCAAGAAGGATGGAGCTGAGGGTCATGGTAGTAGCTTGAAATACTGAAGACTTTTGGAAATGTAAGCTTTTATCTTACATTCCAGAGGTCACGTGTCTGGGGAAGAATCTCAGTTATCTCCCTGGTTTGATTTTTTTGTTGGGGTTTTGTTTTGTTTTGTTTTAAAAAGCAAATTCCCAACTGCCATGATTGGATAGAAACTTGGAAAGACTCAAAACCATGAAGGCAAATGTATCCTAAATATATTACTGTCATGACTTCTGAGTTAATCCCCTGATGTGAGGTTTGTTAGTGCACGGGAGGCTCCATACAATGCTATAATTTATGAAACATACTGCCACATGAGTGAGCAAAACAACAACAACCACAGTCAGGATTTGAGGCAGAGGTGGTGGGTTGCTTTCTATGAAGGCTGTGAGGTTGTTTCAACTGTGGAGAAGGGAAAGGGTACAGAAGTCAAAAAGCAGAACTGATGAAGAGAGTAGGAGCTGGAACAAGGCTCCTTATTTTCCTTTTGCAGTGTGCTTCAGCAGTCAGTGACCTTAACTTGAGGCCTGCCTCGGCTTTGTGGAGAAGGAGGCTCAGGGCTTGTCAGCGGGTGATGTACTGATCAAAACAAGTATGAGGCTGTCCCTGCGTGTTCCTGCCTCACTCCAGGAAAGGTACTGGTAAAGCAGCAAGCATCATCCCATTGCACACCGAAGGGATGTTTAAATCCTCTGATCTCATCTGAAGTATCAGTAGCTGCTTTGTTATTGGAAAGAAGGAAGTAAAACAAATAACATTCAGGCTGTAAATTAAAAGCCCACTGCAGATGTAGATTTCATGAGCAAAGTTATTAAGAGCATTAGTATGCATATTAGAAGTAATTAAAAACAAGCAAACAGGAAAAATGCCAGGCGAAAACATGCAGGTCGAAGGAGAATTCTCCACTCCGTTACACAAGTGCAAATGAATATTTTGTAAATAAATCCACCATAATTTCCATGGGTGAAGTTACCGTCATGCCGTTTATAAGTAGCTTAACCATGAGTGCTGCAAACCAAAACAACAGCATACCTTTTACAATAACAAGAAGGCAAAAATGAAATGGAAAACAAAACTAACTTGTCTGTCTGTTCTCAGCGGTGCCCTGGAAATGGGGTTATCCCTTCTGAGGATGCTGGCAATTTGCTGAAGTCTTTTCAGGGCTGGAACCAGTCCGATTTTCTCTGAGTACAGTCATAATTGGTCGGTTGCTTGAAGATATTTGTCTGAGAAGCCTTCTCTAATGCTGTTACTGTTTTTTGAAATGTTTTTTATGGTTATAGTTGCTCATACTATATCATTGATAAAACTTCTTCCCTTTTGAGTAGGCATCGTGGTCCACATTTTCTCTATGCACATTCATTATTTGTGAGTGTTTTGCAAATAATTCAGAGAATAACTTCTCATTTCAAGTGATGTTTAGAAATTCTTTACTCTCTGTCACATGGTTTATAGTTAGCTCTTTCTATTAAAATAAGTAAAAGGTTTTGAAGTATTTTCAATAATTATTTTTAAAAAGTATTCTAATATCTGAAACTTGTCTGACTAGTCAAATAAAAGATGAGTCATAGATCCCACTAGGAAAAAAATATCCATGTTGTTTGCCCAAATGCCAACCGATCTTTTAATCCTCTTCAGATTAGTTTACTCGTCTGAAATGGATATTTCAAGGTGCTACCGTATCTGCCAGAGCAAATAAGTCACTAACCGAGCCGGGCTCTATGGAGCTTCTGCATTCCACCAGCTTCCACAAGGAGCCTCATCCAGACCCTGCCGGCTGGGGGAATTAAGGACAGGTGAAATGCCAGGTTCCTTAGCTCATCTGCTGCAGAGCACAGGTCTGCAGTGTGCCTGCTCAGATCTTGTTATGGGAATAAATCCGATGTGCCTCTCTCACTAGGTCAGAGAGAGCCTGAGGTGTCTTGGTATGCAGTGTGCCACAATAACGTGTGTTTCACAGAAGCTGAAAACCCGACTGAGTTGCAAAGGCAAACACTCAAAAGTTAAAAAATGCCAGAATTAAGGATGCTCACTCAACTGTCACTTGTTCCCTGCTGGCAAATGATTTACGATACAACCTCTAGCCACATGATTGCCCACTGGTGCCTTCCCCTCCTGCGCTGCCCAGGATGAGCAGCTTGTTTACCCTGTACTGAGTGTCCCAGCCCATGTTTACTGTACACTCTTCAAACCCTGCTTTGAAAACAGAGCTATTTATTCTTACTTTTTTTTTTTCCATATGATCATATTGCTGGAGTAGCTCAGAAAAACAGCAGATATGCAGGGAGACCCAGGCACTTCCCATCTGTAGGTGTTTGACCTGGCAACTGCAATAAGGTTCCTAAGGGGGAGAAGGATTTCACCCACACAGGGGAATGAGGAAAACAAACCAAGGGTGATTCCTTCAGGTGCTGTTGCAGTGAAGCCCATCTGACTTACCAGCTAAATTCAGCATCTCCTGTGCAGACACTCCGTCTCCATCTGCAATTCTTTGCTCCTGTGTACCCCTCCTTTCCCTCCTTTCCGCAATTTCTCTTGCCTGTATCGCATAAATCAGGCCCTAAACTTCTCACAGCTCTGCGTTCAAATCAGGCAATGACTTCTTCATGACTGCACTCACGTGTCATGTTAGGGACCTAAAAATCACCATTTCCCCTTAGTTCTGGCATCTAGCCCTCACTGGACTGACAGCACATCCCACCTGTACCTGCAGGTAAAGGGCTGGAGCACCCCAGAAAGTCAGGTGTGATACACTAGCATCTCCATTTTTCCTTTGAAATTGCAAGAAGTAGATCGCTCAAAAGAAATAACACTGCCATGACAGACTTCTGAGTATAGAGAAATTAGGCTTTCTCAAAGAAGTCATCACTGACGTCTTATTTTAACAGAGGTGTTAAAATAAGATCAGCTGTGCTGATCCACCTGAAATTCTCCACAGGAGACAAAGATTTGGAATTTAAAAATTTCATTGAAGTTTGACAAAATCACAAGCAACAGAAAAAAAAGCTCCTAATGGGACACGCTGGAGACCTTAATAACAGATGCTGGCAGCAGCTCTGCTTATAATAAGCTGTGGGAATTGATGGTGTTAATTTTAAAATCATTTTCACAATTAAATTTTGATGGGAGTCATTGGTTAGACACTGTGTGCAGGTCAGATAAAGCAAATAGTGTTGCTAAGTCATTGGCAGTCCTGCAGGAGTATTTCGGACAAAACCCCCTTTGCATTTAAAAGGAGAATGTGGTTTGTCTCCATCACAACTGCAGATTGGGAGCATGTAGGTCCCTTTTCCCACATGACCATTTTAGTACCTTGCTCAGAACGGTCCTGGTGGCTGTCCCATATATGTTGCACACCTGTGTTCCATATTTGCCCTTTCAGAGACCACTCCCCACAGGGTATATAGGCTTACTCTATAGGCTTGGGCTTTTTCAGGACATCAGTCAGTAACGTGCCGGTTAGGATGCCCCAATACCCCAACTGGAGTGACTGATGGGCATTTTCAGTTGCCTGGCTGGGCAAACCCAGGCTTCTCTTCAGTGGTTAGAAAAGGGTTATAAACTTTATTAGGAAGTGACCTCAGCTGACAAGTATATCATGTTCTTTCATTCTATTCACTTACAGCATTTACAACATCTCCCCATTATCATTTAGACTTTTACAACTCTTAATGACCCTTTTATCAGACCAGCAATAACCGATAAATCCCCTTTGGCATTTATTACCCTGTCTCTAATACATAAAAGCCTCAATTTATAACATCTCATGAATGCTGAAGATTATTTTTCAAACTGCTAGTACTGTAAAACTTCCCCAAATCTCACTAGAAAATAAATGCTCTGATAAAGGCATTGCTTCTGTGGTTTGCTTGGCATCAGCCCTAAAGGAAGTTCAGCCACAACCTGCAATAAACTCTGTGGACTGTATGGCAGAGACAAACCAGAAGGCCAAAATGCCTTCCCTATGGGGAGGTGTCCCATCCCACGCCCATCTCCTGCCAGGAGCGGTTTTGTCCTTAGCTGCCAGGAGGGGTTTCAGGCCTGGGCACATTCAGCAGTGCCT
>NW_010195422.1:13814-33127 GCF_000695765.1 Mesitornis unicolor
CAGCTTTCATTGCCAACAGCCATCACAGACAGTACAGGTGGGGCTTGTACATCTAATGTGGTCCACTCAGAAGTCAGGTAACTGAAATGAGTTGGCTGGGCTTTGTCTAAAAATAGTGGCGAGAAACGGGCACCACTACGAGCAGCTTCATCCCTACACAAGGTGCCCAAGACGGACCCCTCCAAGGTGTGCAGTCCCAGCTGCCCTCCTCCCTCCAACACAGGTGGAGCTATGCCCCTGGCTTACATCATCTAACTTCCAAACAGCTACAGTTAGATGTCACAAATCTCTAGGTATTAATTTGTAATAACATAATTCTGAAGTTATCTCTCTGTTGTCACAGGCAGGGACCAGACTCCAAAGGTACCTTGTTTACTCCTCCTTGTAATTTTTGCTCAACACCCAGTAATGCTGTGCACTCCCTGTAGGACATTTAATGAATTACCATCAGTATCATTTGTAACTATGCCTTGGCTTGATTTATCTGCAGGTACACATAGAGCCACAGGACCCTGTTGGAAGGAGCAGGATCTCTGCTTCCCTCTTGCTGAAACCCTCTCCTGTGCTTCCACGCCCCAGCAGTTGGAGCACAGCAAATTATTCCCTAGGAATTGTTTCAGACTGAGCTGTTAATGAAAGCAATCCAAGGATACTATGTGTTCCTGGCAACAGTTTCAGTTTTGCTAACTTTATTTCTAGATGCCAGACTTGGCTCCATTCAGAGCCCAGTGCCCGGAAGACTTGACATCAGCGGATTTTGGACAGGCCCGTAGATATTTCTATGTGGTGAGTGCAACAGTGTGTGAAGACATCCAGGGTAGGTCCAAGTGAGCTACTGCCAGGGCTGGAGGTCAGTATTGCTGTGCGGGTGAGACACCATATCCCAGCTAATTAGCCTTGACGAGAAACTGCCTGTTTTGACCTGGGCAGAGAGCTCTGTTAAGGCAGCAATTTTCCTCATGACGTGAGCTAACCCGAGCATCTCTGTGCCATGTGAAGACAATTTCAGTGCCGGTGCAGCCAGGTCTGTGCCAGAGAGAGCAGATGTGCTCAGCTCATCTTGTTTCCCATCTTCTCAGCCACCCATTCATTGCTCTACCCAGATCTATTGCCAGGTCCTCTCACTACCCATTCTCATTTTTCTCCTTCTTCTCCTCTGCAAAGCTATAAACCCAGTGGCTCCCTAAAGAACTTTTCATTAATATAATTTATTAGTTAAATAATTTCTCTGACCTATTTCCCGTTCAACTAACATGTCTCCCCATCCACTCAATATAATTGGTACAGCACCTGAACTCTGCTGTCGGAGTTTAAATGGCCTGACATATATCACTGAGTCACAGGATATTAAGAGAAAGGTGAGAGGATTATTGGCATCCTGCCACTGGGATCAGATTGGATTTCTTGTCCAACCACTGAAACATGTTGTTGTATAAAGAGGGTTCACACAGGCTTGGTTTAGCCCTTACTCCAAGATTGACTGCTTACTGGAAAACAGCATGGGGGTTTCACTAAGGATTGAGAGCTTGGTCCTGGAAAGCCTCGGCTGGGTCGGGAAGCCCTCCTTGCACCCATTGTCCCATAGATTTTTGGAAGGAGGCAGTCTGTGTTGATACTCAGCGGGATGGGGCTGGCAAGGAGAACTGTGCTGGAGCCACATGAAGGCTCTTCTGCTGCCTGGCCATTGAAAGAGCCAGTAGAGGCAGCCTGGCCTCACCAGCACGCACGTGGCCTCAGGCGCTCCCTTCACTGTGATTTCTTCTTCAGCACCATGGTTCTCGCCCCACTGATCCTTTGTTTCTAAGTCTAAGGAAGTATAAAGTGCTGGGTTGTACATTTTCACTGGTTAGTTTTGTTGCGCAGTCTTCTTCCCCTTTAGAATTATAAAACATCAAAGGGTGCAAAACACAGCCACCGTCTTTGCAGAGAGACATCTATTCTGCCTTTTTGTTCATTTTCCTGGGGAAGAAAAACCTGCTAATGTCATCTGCCTTGTTCAGGATCTTTGCAATTGGCTCCTGTCTTTGTTGGGCTCCTCCTTCTCTCCCCTCATCTTCCCATGTCTCCCACCCCATGCCGAGGGGTAACCAGGGAAACCAGAAACCATGACAACCCAAAGCAGCATAATTTGTCTCTGAGGAAAAAAATACAAGCATGCAAAATCCCTTTAATATTTATTCCAGACGACTAAGTCAAAATCATCTATTTTCTCTCCTCTTTGGAGCAAGGAAGTGATGGGCTTGCCTCTTCTTTGCTGGGGCTACTGGTGCTCTGAGCCCCTGGTGATGCTCACCTCCCATCACTCGCTTTGCCTGGCCAAAGCGCTCTCCTCTGTGTGCCCCTGCAAAGCCAATGTGGCAACAAAGTCTCAGTTTCCATAGGTATGGTGGTCCTGTCCCACCAAGACTGAGCAAAGCAGTCGGGTGTGCCAGGTTGGCCCACCCCGCAGCATCTTGCTCTCTGTTATCATGGAATCTTGGTTGCCCCATCACTAAGTGCTCTTCAGTTTTGAATACATTTCTCAACAGGACATAGGGAAGTGCTTTTATCACCAACTGGAGACGGAGAGCTCGGGCGCAGAAGGTTTAGGGTCAAGTTTTCAAAGGATGAGCCAACTGGGAGCTTCTCTGTAGCTCTGAATATCTTGTCCTTGTTGCAAAGTGAGTCTGTGATGGAGGAGAGAAAAGTGGGTCTTCCCAGTCCCACCGAGTCGTTCACCCTCAGATTCTAAACTCTCTGATTGAGACATGAGGCTTTCTCCCTGCCGGACAAGGCCAAGGGCACAGAAGTCCAGAACATAGAATATATCTTGTTATTACTATTTACTATAAACTAATTATGGTGTCAGAGTAGTGCTATCATCACTGTGGCTCCAAAAAGTGGGAAGGGATGGCAGCTGGGGAGAGATGAACATGATGGCTTCCTTCCCTCTCTCCCCTACCACGACACTTTCCCTTTTCACCCAAAATGGGGAAGGAGGTGACACTGCCCCACTGCCACTCAATGCCCATCAGAAGGGTTGTGCACAGGGAGAGGAGCCGAGGGCTCTGCCACCTTACCCAGGAAAGCATCTCCTTGGGGCAAAGCTCTCAGGCTTAGCCTCTGCTCTCCATCACCTCACCCCACAGCCAGGCCAGTCTCCTTGGGGGATGATAATGAGACCCCAGCCCCTTGGAAACCCCATGGCCTTCTTCTCCAAAGGGATACCGAAAATGCTGCTCTTGGTGGGGTACAGGAGTTTTTTGGTATCAGATGTGGAAGTGACAGACAGCATTGCCCAGCACTGCTCGGAGGTCAAGTCAGCAAAGAAATCACCGGCAGGTTTTGCAACTCTAAAGGAGTGCAAAAGACAAACTGCTTGACTTCTAGCTTATTTCCAAAATAGAACAGTGACTATAAGTTGCCTTCTTTAGGAGAAGAATGATGACAGTAGTAATAAATTATACACATTTACTTTTGAGTTTGCAGATGGGTGAATGTTGAGCAATGGTTGGGAAAGAAAGCAAACCCTGGCAAGCAGCTGTTTTTATAGCATAGCTTTGTGTTGAAATTTCTATACATTGGCAACAGAGTCATCAAGAGACCTTTTATCCAGATAAGACCATGTTAAAATCTTCAGGAAACATGTTGTGTGTTTAATTTTTTATTTACAAAAATGGGGGGAGGGAGGGGAATGAAAGCTCAGGGGAATGTTGGCAGACAGATAGTGTCTGCTCTGTAAGGCACCAAATACTTTTTATTCTGTGGATGTGATGGGCATTTTTCCAAACCTCCCACTTTCGAAGTTCAAATCTGGGGTACCTCCAAGTCAGGCCTTGCACCAGATTTGCTTGCTGGGGAGGGAGATGTCACCAGACAGAGGAAGCAAAGGTCACAAACCTTAAGAGCCAGTCTGAGATATCTCACCTTTAAGGTTGTTGAGTATATTGAGAGAAGACTGGCTCTCCAGTCTTTTTAAGTACAGTGGTTTTAAAGAGGCGTCAAAACTCTACCGGTCATGTTGTCCCTGCCTCCCACCTCCCTGCCAGCACTCAAACAAGGTCTGTTCATGAGAAGCATTGAGCCAAGAGGACGTCTGCTGCCTCTGTGACTGCAGCTGCAGGCCCAGCCCTCTGGGAAGTGACTTCTTTATCAGTGTTTGCTGCTTGTGTTTAATATCTAGGAAATGTCTGGACTTTCTTAGACTTCATGCTGCGTCATGAAAGTGTTGCTGTGTGCATGTATGCATGCCTCCATCCCTAAAATCTGCACTATGAAGAAAGCCTTTTAGGATTAATTGCTGGCTCATAAAGAAAAAGTTTTTTATGCTAAGAAAATCTAGAGCTTTGACACTGCCCCATATAGTTTCTGATTAATAAGACATGTCAAACTTCTGTTTATTTGAGTAGTTCTGGTGAAATCTGTCATTTAGTCTGCCTGCAGAGGGGAGGAAAAGGTTACCTACTCTGCAAAAAGGGAAATCTAAGACTGGAGCTTTATAACTGGCTCAGTGATGTGAACATTAGATAGCAATGTCTCAAAACTAAGCTATTTAAGCAGCTTGAGTTTCAATGTTAAATTGACTTTAGCATGTTTGTAACCAAAGGGACAGCTGCTTCCCAAAGAGCTTTTCTTAATGTTTATAAGGATTAACTGGTTTTGTGTTGAGATTATTAAGATTATCTTGATGCATTTATTTGATGTTGATTTGTTGTCTCATTTTCTTTGTAATGATAATAACTTAGCCTTAGGAGTATCTTTTCCTTTATTTTACTCCCTTTGTTTAAACTGAGTTTCTTTTAGTAAATAGGGGCCAGAGGGAGGGTCAGAAATGGATGCCATTTAGCCATCTGAAAGCTTGACCACCTCCTCCAAATTTGCCCACAGTTCCTTCTCTAAAGATTCATAGTGAATTCCACAATTTTCACACATATGTACAGTTGCAAGTAGCTCACCAATGTTCCCAATGGAATTCATTGCAAGTTTGAGCACTGAGGGAATTTTTCAAAACAGTTTGCAAGTAGCATTTAAGTCTTCTGAGTATTTCAGAGATTTTTTTGCAGAGGTCACACCTGGGCCTGAGCAGCAGGTTGATCTCCACTGAAGAGCTCACCCAAAAGCATGTGCTTTATTTACAATCAAGGCATGGCTGCACCACGAGGTTCAAATTAAAACCCTGAGGCATCAGTCACTAATTAGCTCATTGCATACCCATGGAGCCCACTCTAGGCAGATGAAAGACATATGCCAAGCACTTCAGAGAATGAGGGAGAGGGGGACAGAAGAGAGAGAACAAACATTAGGGCAAGGCAGGAAGAAGGAACATCATTTATAGCCAGGTCCAGGACAGAGAGGGGTCAGGAGCCCTGAAGGAGGAAAAAAAGGTGTTCAAAATGGTCAGCAACCACTATCAACCACCATAACTCTGTCCAGAGTGACAGACCATAGAGAACAGGTGAAGAAAAAGAGGACAAAACAAAGACCCTTAGGAGATGCCCATGTTCTCTACCAAGGAGCCAAAAAGGGCACCTCTTGAGCTTGGTGCTAGGGAGTCTTGCAGTATGGCTCCCTTCTAGACAAAAATGTTCATGTGCAAGGCACTGGAGTAGCACTCATCCTGTCTCAAAGTTATCTCTTTCTTCTGAGAGGTTCCATTGCCCTTACAATCTCCGAATTCCATTATAAAATATGTCTAATCACTCTTTAGGCTGCTGATACCACTTGCAACCAGGGATCATGTATCTGCATTACATATCTAGGTACAACTGGCTGGGATACACATGTCCATCCATTAGCTGGTGTGTGTAATCATTGGCTGGGTGTTTCTGTCACATGGAGAAGACATGGGTGTTCCCCATGCAGAGGGCTCAAGTCCATGCTTCTGAGGGGGAGGAGGAATCTCTCCCTGATGAGAACTCCTGGAAGTTTTGTGCTGGAACTGGAAGGTGTGAGAAATGATCAGACATTGATTAGGTCTCTGAGTCAGCAGCAGACGCGCCCTTGCCATGCTGCCGACTGGCCTATTTGCTCTCCCACTTGTTTGTTCCCTAACTTATCTCCTTGACTCATCCCAAACCCAGCTGATACCAGAGATAGACAAACTACACACCATGGGCCCTTTGCCAGCCGATGGTGCATCTTCTGCAGCCATAACTCTCATTGGGAATAACAATGCAGCAATGAACTTTTCATTGCCAAATTGGAAGAAAAAAGAGCTTAAAACTTTGGGAGTGTAATGAGGAGAAGGGATCCTGGAGAGAAAAATGAGTTATGAAAGCTTCCAAGAGAGCTTTTTGAAAAAGAGATGTTTCCCTTTCTTGCACTTCTGCTAAAAATATGTCACGCTGGCACCAGTCCCATGCTTCAGTGAAGGTGATGTGCTCACCATGACTGAAGCAGCAACCTCTGCAGCAGCAAGAACATAATCTGTAGCACAGTCTTCCAGCTTTCTCTCTGAATATGACTGGGTTCCATCAATGTTTGCTTTTTTTGTTTTGTTTTAATGCCAGGTTGACATTTCACAGTGCCTGATTAGAGCAAAAGGACAAGCACGGTGCCTGCGTGCACTCCATTCCTGGAGGTCTGCGAGCATCGCCATTTTAGCCAGTTTCTGCTCCTCACTGGTTCTCAGCTCAGCCATTTGGACCCAACATAGTCTCGTAAACTCCTCTGCAACAATGATTTTTTAATTAATGTGCTGTGAGGTTGGTACAGCTGCAGTGGACATAGAGATAAAAAGGAACTTGGGGAAGGATGCAGAACATTTCCATCTTCTTCCCTGGGATCAGGTAGCCTCCAACAGTCATGGGTACCTATGGAAAAATCAAATAATTTCCCTCATTGCAAGGGGAAAACAAGAAAGGCACCTTGTGCTGCTGGTTGAGAATAACTTACTCTCTCCTGGGGAGCAGATCTCACCTCCAAGTACATGCTGCAGGAGCCCAGTGGGAACCTGATCAGATCCAGGGAGGCCATGAAAGAAGATGGCATGAGATTGGGTGGGACTTGACAGCAGATGGAGGTGGGTATGGCATTGATCCAGGTTTGATGGGCACGAGGGAGCTGAACCTGGGACAGAAATGTCCTAGGGCAAGTGAGTAGTAGAAAACAGGAGTTGTGGAGCTGAGATTCTGCACTGGGAATTAGGATGTGATGGGAAGGTGGGGGTAGGGGATTCAGATATTAGCAAGGAGTGGAAGACAAAGACATAGTAAAGGAGGGCGAGGTGGACAGCATTGGTGTACCTCCTCCTATGTACACGCATACTGGGTTGCAAAGAGATCACCAGAACTGCCTTTACTCCAAGGGACCCCGAGCTTTGCTTCCCACCTTGGCCTGAGGACCCCTGATGCAGTGGCACCTCTCATGGACCCATTAGCTCTCCTGGACAGAGTGTCTGTGCTGTGGTGACCTAGCTGTAACCAAGTCAGGAGAGAAGTCATGTGCTCCAGGATGTTGTCTTGGTGGGGCAGAGTCAAGCTATTCGCAGGGGGGCCAGGTGGGACCTGCCCCATGGTCACTGGCCCTGCCTCATGCTCACCTGCTGGTGTCACACACACACCATCAGCAAAATGCATACTGCTAATAACACCTAATCCCAAATAGCCCTAATCCCAAATAATGCGTCGCAGTCTTTACTTTCCAAGCCAAATCCAGTGTCTCAGCCCTGTGCTGTCTCCAGCCCTCATTTGGGGTAGTGCCATGCACAACCACCAAGCCTTCTTCTGTCTGATGGTCTCTTCTGCCTTCAGACAGGTGTGAGGGGTGAGTCTCTTTTCCTGGAGGGTGATGAGCTCTGCTGGAGTGTGCTGCAGAGGTGCATATCACTGAAAGAGATTTTCCCATGGCATTTTACACCAGGCATAACGTGAATGTCAGTCTTGTCCTTCCTTTTAGTCTTCATTTTTTTTGCCCTGGGTAAATGCCCACAAATCTTCTTTCATGTTTGAATTTTGACAAGGACATCCTCAGCAGTGTCTCTTTGAGGCAGCTCCCCTTTCCTGCTGCTCTGGTGGTTGTGATGCTGATACGAAGTGCACATGAAAGGCCCAGCCTGTGAGTACGTGTGGCTGCTATTGCAAGTTTGGGAACTGAATTTGCTGCAAAGCTCAGATGCTCATGGAGGAAGAGACCAGCTTTCATTTTTGTCCCCCACTGCTGCTTTTTGAGGTAGAGGCATTCATTGGAGTTGGATCGGCTGCAGGGACCGTAGCTGGAAGACTGTGGACTTTCCTCCTTACGAACTCAAACATAGGCACGGGCTTTCATGTCATAGGCTCTGCTCAGGCTGGCAAAAGCTGGTGCTGGATGGGCACAGGTGAAATTTCAACCTGCTGTTAAGGCACATGAGCTCTGCTTTATGCTTGTGGCTTCTAAAAACTAAGGGAAATCTCTCGTTCAATGTAATTACTGCTGCAGTCAGTGAAGACTGAAGACCCCTGACTAAAACCTGCTGAAATGCAGTGTGTGATCCTGGACCCTTGATTTTACCACCCTGGCTTTGCAAACTTTGCCTTTACCTTTATGTTTACCTTTACCTTTCTTTTATTTTTTATTTTTTTTTTAACTTTCCAGCCATCTTAGAAAGCCCTCATTTTTCCACTCCCTGTACAGCTGAAGGGACACAGGAATTCCTATGGATGAATATTCAGGACACTATTTAAATAGGCAGCTATATCTCGTAGATCATTTGCTTTGCTATGTTGCGAAAGTTGCGTTTTATATTGTGTAGTGTGCATTGTGGATATGTGTTGCATAGAGATTGAGATAGGCCCCTACTTGTCATAGATGGCAAGATATAATCACACTGGACCAGATTTACTTCTCACAATTCCTCAGCAGGGCTGGATTTTTTTTGTGAAAGCAGTAAATTTGCACATTATTCCAAATGACAGAAATATCTGACCTAGAGCCAGAAAAGAAGGAGTTGTCATGATGATTGCTAAAATTCAAACTTAGCCTTTATTTATAATGAGGTTGAAAGAGAGGCACTGAGATGGCTGTAGCCCACCCTGTTCCTCATCACTTGCTCAGCTGTATTGGTAAATTAACTGGCTGGATCCAAACTATCCTACAGCCTAGTGTGAAGGAACATGCAAAACTCCAAATCCAGATTCCAATTTTTTTTGCAAATGACAAGTTTATTTAGTAAAACACCAAACTAAATCTTTGTATTCATCAGCCCTCCCACTTGGACCTTCAAAATCCCGGTCCAAACTGAAACCTAGCACTGGGGCACTGAGCAGCAGTGCGGTATTTCCAGAAGGCACGCAAGGAAGCTTCCTCCAGAGCCTGAACCCTGTAGGTGCCAGAAAACGCTGAGAGCTGCATCTGTTTGCCCAGCTCTTGGTGTGAACCCCTGTGTGGCAGGATGAATTAGGCTCTTAATGGCTACAGAAAGGCTTTGGGGAAAAAAAAGTTTATATTTACATAGTACATTTCATCCCAAAGGACCCCAAATCACACTGCACAAACTTTACGTAAACAACAGAACTGAAGTGCAGCCGCGTCAGGAATGGCGGGTGACAGCCAGCTGGCATATATTAGTGGGACAAAAATAAGAGAAGTGACTATTTTTGGCCAAGGACACCAGTGCAAACCCCTCTATTGCGAAAGTGCCTTCAAAACTTCAAAGAGCAGTTTTACTCTAAATAATAATTGTGGATAAATAGATCTTTTGTAGTCATTTAACTTGTTCCCAAGCGCATCTGGGGAATTCACTCACTAAAATAAGGCTTTGCTACATCTTGTGCCTGCCAAGGCTGCAGAACTTCCTCACCCAGGATAGCACATTTCTACTCCAACTCAAGCCCCATCTGCAGACTTTTAAGCCTCTCTTACACAGCCTTCACTGCTGAGGGTAGGAGATCCAGAAAAAGCCTCTCTGGCTTTCCCAGGTGACTTTACGCTGAGCTGGCAAATCTCTAAATGCACATTTTCAGTTGTCAACTGGGCAAATCTGTGAGTTGATTAGAAGGACAAATTTCCAAGATACCTATCAGGATAACTTTTCAGAATACAACTGACCTTTAAATATCAGTGCAGAGCAGCCAGGACATTTGAAGGTCCTATTCCAAAGCCCCTCACAGAACAGGCTGTGCAGCATCTCTTGGGTCTCTCTTTGGGCTACACAAACACCTCACACACTGAAAGGCACCATTCCTTACAGCAATGTCCCTGATGAAATGCACAGTATTTTTACACAGATTTACTTCGAGGCCAGAGGGGTGTCCATAATTACAGAGCATATTATATCTCAGAGGACCCTGAGTATCCCCACAGCATAAGTTGTCCCATGGCAGCCAGCGGCTCCCTGTTAGCCTTCCCCCATATCATCACGTTGTCTTGCATCTGGCTTTTGGCAGCTGGATCCTTGCATCTGAGCCATCTCGTGCTCTGGTGTCCACACTCCAGAGTAATCTCATCACATCTACATCACCCCTGAACTAGGCAAGGCCATTGCAGGGCTTCAAGAATTGTCATACCATTGAAGTGCCACTAAAGCATCCCCTGGCATGATTTTGACTCCAGACTACAGTCCAGTCCAGTTTGGGGGGGTATGAACAATAGAGGGATCATTCTACAAGAGGCAGGATAGATGAGAGTTTAGCCATGCTGCTTGGCCTTTGGGCCAAAAAAGACTCTCCCAGCCATTTGATTTATTAACGTACCTGTGGCCTTTGAGAGCAGAGCACTCCTTTGGCAGCACACTGCACATTATTGGACAAGGAAGGAATATACCAGCCAGGAGCCAGATGTATTTCGAGGAGCCTTCCAAGCTGGGACACAACTCTGCTGAACCCCAGTTTGATGTAATTTAGGGCTGCAGCTATCATCCCTATCTCCCACCCCTGTCACCAACACTGGCGCCAGTGCAACCACAGTGACTGGGTAAGGGAGCTGGCTTGCCTGAAGACTTATTATTTTTTTCCTGTGATGTTAGTTTTCAGAGCAGCCAGTACAGCTACAGCTGGAGACAAGGATGAACCCTATGGCAGCCCCATTTTGGATTGGTTTATGTCACACATTAGTCTCCTTCCCTACAAACATGGGATGCAAAAGGGAGCCTGCCTGCCTCAGAGCCAGCTCCTCATCCTCTTCCCTGCCTCCTTCTCCCACCACTCCAATGCCCTGCTCAATCCTCATACAGCCCATTTGCCAGCCACCCAACCCACTTTTGCCAGTGCAAAACCATATAAAACTCAGATGAGTACTTCCTATTGCTAATAGTCCTGAAGCAGCATTTCTACACCAGAACTGTAGGAAGTCCAAGCAGGACATACAGGCATAGTGCTATTGGTAAGGGTTTGATATGGGTAGTTTCACTAGCCTTCAAATTCATTGCAAAGCAGCATTGGACTCAGAGTAGGGCTGTAAGGGAGGCAGATGGTATTTCAGATGCCCAAAGTGTGAAGCTTCTGGCTGCCTCCCCTGGGGGCCATCTCCTACCAGCCAAGCAGAGCATCAGCCAAGCCCTTCTCATGACCTAACAGAAATACAGATCTCAGTGGGTTTCCCCCAACCTTTCCCACTTTCCTTGTCCCCTCGTGATTTGTTTGTCCTGCAACACAGTCTGCACTGCAGCTGTGCAACTGGACAGCAGCTGGGATGCTCCCTACGGGAGAGGTGGCTGCCCCTTCCCTATGATGTCTGTGTATCTGGCTCTGAAGCCCGAAATCATGTGGCAGGAGAGGTGGAAAGGGTTCACCATTTCATGAGTCCCCTGAAAGTGGGGCAAGGCTCCAAGGGCAGCACCTGAGAGTGGGGCAGTGAGTGCTTTTCCTTAACTCTGCTGCTGTGGGGAAGGGACAGAGTCTGCCTCTGACTTCTCTGACTCAACAAGATCTGTGCCTGGAGCATACTGAGAGGACCTGAGAGTGAAGAAAGGAGGAAAAAAACCCAAACAAACAAAGAAAGAAGGAAACATTTGGTGACCTCATTTGAGCTCTGAGAAATGCGGAAATGTGCAGGACGGGAGTGTGATGCTCTGGGAGGAGCAGAGGCCAGGGAATGCCAGACAGCTCTTCCTCATCAAAGAACCAGTGCAAAAATGGTTCATGGAGGTGGATCCACCTTTGATGATGTGAGGAGATGATAAAGTCACGCCACACCATATTCCAAGATTCCTAGATAGGGAAAGCTGGTCATACACTGGGAGACTCTCCACAGCATGCCAAAAGCTTCCAGGTCTGTATACCAAAATCTCGCTTGTCCTTTAATTTAGCCCCCTTGCCTTTGCTCTGTTTGCACAGCATTAAAACATTACACTTTCCAAAAGGAAAAAAAAAGTTTTGTCTAATACATGTCTTTGTTTTAAAGCTGAATTTTATTTTTTTTAATGCACCAGCATTATCCAACATGTAGTCCAATATATAAAATTGATCATGACCTAGAAAAGGCCTACAAAACCTGTGGAATGATGCTGCAGGCAGAGAGGGAAGCCCCACAGGCCAGCACTTAGGCACTCAGACTGGTTATTGCACAAGTTCCACAATTTTATACATTCATGAGCACACTCAGGTACTCAGAAAAAAAACCTCTTACCGAGCAATAATACAGAGCCTCCCCCTCTTCTCCACCGCCTGCCTCCCAACACAGGGCCCTGCAGGGAAACACGCTGTGCTACTGTTGACATTTCCTCCAAGCAGACCTGCATCCATGACAGTATGAAAAATTAATAAAAGAGTACAGAGTGCATTAACAAATGCTGACATATCTCCCACGGTTAATTGACATCCACTGTTCTATTTAAAATTAATAAAGGCTTGTCGAGCGTGCAGAACTTGCACCTCATAGCAAGTAAAACGTCCCACATGGCTCAGCAGGTCATGTCACTGTATCAGTGATGCTATGTACCACAAATCATGACAAATATTCCAAGTATTATGTCAGGCCTGTATCCAAGGTGTTGCTCTCTGCATTGGTGTAGGAGGGCTGTCTGACGCATCCTCTGGAAATTGCTACTCTAATGCCAGGGGCTGCTAAGGCAGCCTGGTAGCATCTGAGCCTCAGCTCTCCAGTCAAGGTGAGTCCTTATTTATTTCTGGTGCAGCGAGGGGGCAGCTGTAGCTGTGGACAGATCATGGACTGATTGTGCTTGGCCCACGCAGCCTGGCTGACATCTCCATACAGCTCATGATGATGGGGAGCTGTGCTGCACTGCTGTCCCATTGCTGCCTCTGCAGTTGTTACGTGGTCTTTTCTGTGATCCAGATGTCCCACAAATGTCCTAGCCATGCAGAGTGGGAGCACACAGGACCTTCTAGAAACTAGAGGAGAAGCCCTGGCCCTGCAAATGACAGTCATAAGTGTGACAGCAGTCCTTTTTTCTTCTTTTTTTTTTTTTTCAGAAGTGGAGGGAGGTGACAATCAGGTGAATTGCATACACTGTAAAGACCAAGGCCTCTGTAAGCTTTTCACAAGGCCTGAAGTAGAGCAGACAACCCCTACATGAAGATTTTTTGTGCAGCTGTGGGGCTTAGGGTACAGTAGCATAGCCCAAGATGGGACTGACCCAGGTGAGTGGGAGTGACCCCACACTTGTGTGGTCTGCCCCATCTAGGATAGGGCTGCACCCAGTTATGGGCACCTATTTGTATTTATTATCTCCAAGCCTTGGCTCAGGGATAACAACAGCATGGGCTATGCTGCCAGCCAAGCCAGTGTGATTAGGGACCCTCACAGGTGACAGTAACAACACCCCAGGACCTGGGGACTTTCATATGCTGCCCTGGCCATATCTTTCCAGATGTGATGGCTGACTGCTTTTGTGTGGGTAAGCTCATGTGGTAGCTCTCAGATGAACCACGTATGGAAAAGTACCTCTTCTCACCTTAAGCAGGTCCTGTGGGCCAGCGGTGATCCTCAGCACACTCCTTTCCCATCAGGGATGTCAAGTATGTGATGAGGAGGGAAGACACTTGAAAGGCAGTTCTTCCAGGAAAGCACTTTGCTCAGCCATACTGAGCTCCTTCTGCTCCTCCTCTGCTTCCTCATTCTTCTGGCACTGCTGCCAGCAAGGAAGAGGAAGCTGGGAAAATGGCAGTCAAAATTGCGTGGGAGAGTTCTGACTGGTTGGAAAGCTTGCAGCTGTCCAGCACTGACATGCCAAATATCCCCACACTGATTGCCACCTACGCCCAGTTACCTCTGTTTGTTTGTAGTGATTTGTTGGGAACTAGAACAGTGATACTACCAAAAAGGTGAATCACAGGGGTTTGATGGTGTCCACATCTGAGTGGAAATCAGTGATTTCTGACTACGTTCTGCTTCCTGCCCCACCAGTGCCATGGGAGCCATCCCACAGCCCAGCAGCAACATGGGCAATGTGGGGTCCCAGCTTACCATATAGGCTTGAGCGTCCTCCCTCCTTTTCTCCAAAGGGACACAACAACCAGTGAAGTAAAAGCTGTGTGTTCATTTGGAGACTGCTCTTGCATGCTAGTTTATATGAAGCAATTACATTGTGACACCTCACTTCGAAGTAAACTCCTTTGTTTAGCCGGCTCAGAAAAGAGAAAAGCGCTTCTCCCTACCTCTTGGCTGAGATTTGGACCTGCGCATCTAAGGGAGCTACCAACTCTTTTCATTTAAGCCATGAAGCTATCCCCTTGAAAAGGTACTAAGCCCCACTTTGATTTTCAATTTCTTGTCTCTACACAGGGGCTGAATCAAAGTAACTTAAATTATGGCTTTGATTCACATTCCCAGAGCTGGCTTAAGATGTATTTTCATGGGCTTCCTGCTATTTGTTATCGTCTGCTTGCTGGAGATTCATACCTCTCTGGCAGAGCTGGTGGACCTGGCTCTGTGTGTGTGCATCTCTGGGCTTTGATGTTCACAGCTTCCCAAGACAGGATTGAAACGCCAGCACTCGTGATCAGGACTAATAGTGAGAGCTGATGAATTAACATATGCCTTGAAATGCTCTCATTCTGTTCCCTGGGATAACATGCTCAGTATTCTGGTTTAGCAGTGTTTACACATACCTCATCCAGCTGTTTACATCATACTTGTTAATTACCTTCACAGAGCTGTTTGGTTGTTTCTGGGGATGATGTAATCTTTGCTTGTACTGCTTTGCCCACACAGTTTGCTATATTGAAGGGCTTTGGAATACTTCCTCTGGTGATTTTATTTTGCTGGCTCTTTAGAAAAAGCCATAGCTATTTTCTCATCTAGCAGTGCCCAGAACTTTTGTCTCAGGGAAGAATATGGGGACAGGACTTCCTGCCATTAAAAAGAAACCTCTCATTGTACAACTGAAGTTGAGACAGATTAATTCAATCTGCACTTGCTACAAAATAGGCTGGATCTTCAGCTGTGCTAATGCACTATAGAGTCTGAAAAAGTGAGAGGACAAAGATTTGAACAAGCCTTTAGGCCCTTCAGCTACCTTACTTCTCAGAGGTCGTGGGGCTTCCGTTGTAGCCCATGTGTAATGTTGCATGCATTTAACCAAAGATGCCACGTTAGCCTGGGATTGATAACCTGATGTGTCTCAAAGCTTGGATGTGTCCCATCACACTCCTCTGGGGTGGGTGCGTGATTGCAAGCTGAGTTGTATAAGGCCCCTTGTGCATAATCTGGGTGGTGGAAGGAGGCCTAGGCAGGAATATGACAGTTTTGGTTCAAATCTGATGTTTGGCCACTGGATAGGAGGAGGATGCAAGCATTTAGCTATGGCCTGTCCCTGCCAGAGAGGTCCTGAGTTGGAGGCACTGTCATGAAGAGAGTGGGTCACTGGAAAGGGATTAAAGTGACATTTTTTCACATTTCTGTCATTTGCTTGCTACGTGACCTTCAGCAAATCAACCACCTACTCAATGCTATCAATGCAGTGTCTATGTGATGAAAGTAAAACTATCGTCCTCCAAAACCATTTTGATACCCACCCATAGTGTGTGATATCTAAGGTCTCTCTTTGCTCCTTCTGCCTGAATCTTGATTTCTTTCTTATCAGCGGATAATAAATCACAGGATGAGACGGTGACTATTCCCTTCTCCTCCAGCTATCTCACAGCTGTGTGGCTTGGGCATGCTGTTGGGGTGTGGGAGAGGAGGGTTTGGATGCCCCAGGGGCTGTGGAAGAAACTGTGCTGACTGACAAAGGCTGGCAGCCCTCGCTGCTACATTCAAGGAGTCCCCACCCCAGGTGTTGACTCACCACTTGTGCTGGACATCACCATCCTGCAGTAAGCTGCCAGAACTGAACCTCCCAGTGCCCCAGCTCCTCTGGGGCAAAAGTCTGGTGTCCTCCCACAAGTGGCTGATGGAGGCAGCTGTGTGGGGAAATGGTCTGGTTTTTGTACAGGCTGAGATGAGCACCCATGGGGAGGGCCACCAGCTCTGGGAAGGACAGACCTGTGGCTGAGGAAAGGAAACAGAGAACCGGAAACCTGTGAAACCACATCTTGAACTGCTTCTGGGAATGCAAATCAAAGCCATGATATAAGTTAAGTTGGTGCAGCTTCTGTGTTCTGATGAGCCCTCTAATCTTTGAGCTGCCCAAGGCCTTGAGGGACCAGTACCTTAGGTAAAGGTCACCAAAGGCCAAGTTGCTCCAGCCTTGGTGCAGAGTGGCCATGTGGGGATGGCAGAGATGTCTCTGGTTCCCTTGTATGAGGGGTGCCTTTAGATGAACTATGGAAGCAGCTTTCTGACCCCTTTCTTCCATCAAAATGGCGCAGAGATACTCCGTGGGGACAAAAAGCTCACCTGAGCTTTTTTTAACTTTTAGAAGGTTTAACACAGATTTACGTTTGAGAAATCAGGCTAATTCCAGTCTAAAGTGCAGGACAATTGCCCCCAGTTCCCATGAGAGTAACATCATAACCCATTATTAGCTGTGCCAGTTACAGTTATTTCCTTCCCACATTTCCTTTCAGGTTGCAGACTAGAATGCAATTGCTTTTCTTCCTGAGAGCACTATTTTTAATACTGAGGAACTGAATGTTATTAATATAGTAGGTGTTGTACTGTGCAGCCCATTCTATAATGGGGTGTTTATAACAGCGATGCTTTTACCCAGTCCATTCGTAATGAGAAGTAATAGTACCACTTCACCACTTGCTCTGCTTGAGGATGCTGCAATAAATCCCGATGAGGCATAACTTGGCTGCAGCTGGCAAGTGATCTAGAAGCTTTGTGCATTTTTACTTCTTTAATGTTTATAGCTCTTTTACATTATATGAATATTGCCAGTCTCGAGGATTCAGCCATCATTAATCAAGCCTCAAAAAACAATGAGATTTTACAAAATGTGTACATTTGAAGCATGTTTTATGGGCCTTCAAATGCTCCAGTCTTTGTGTCATGCTGTCAGGCTTCCCTCATTTTCCTGACATGAGATTACTTTAAGAAAGGAAAAAGAAAGCTGAGATTCACATATGATCATCTGATTCCAACGGCTGAACTTTGCCAACATCACCTGATATGATGAAACTGGGGGTCATTTGTAAGTGCAGTCAGCACAGTCAAACAGATCCTCATCTGTGTGACAGCCAATGCAGATCATTTAAAGCAATGTCATGCAGAGCTTATACACCCCTGGCTTTTGTGGAAATAAAAGCTTTCACCTCCAGCTGCTTGCTGCCGTGAACTCCTCGCATAGAAGGAGGAAAGAAGGGTTCATTTTTGAGGTGCTGGCAACAGAAGGCACTGGCCAACACACCAGGGGCTGAGCAGAGCAGAACACGTGTGTATGCCACCCTTGCCTTTTTGGCAAAGATGGTTCACCAGCACACACTCCCCAGCCACCAACTCATTGCCTGCTCCACCAGTGCAAGTGTCTGTGAGACTGCAGCATGAAGTGGGTAATGGAATAGATCCAGGTTAAAAATAGCTGTGCCTCTTCCTCCGTCTCTCCCATTCTCCTCCCAGTTTTAAAGCATTAATTTAAACCTGGACTGGTTTCCTGCTCAGTGGTTGGCACCACAGCAGTAGCGATGGCATGATTGAAGGGGTAGTGGGGTTGTGAAGTTTTGCAAGTGGGAGACATCACCCTGTGTAACAAAGAGCTTTCCTAGGACTGATAACAGACCAAAGGGTGCATGTGTATAAGAAATTGAAAGAAAGTAGAAAAATTCAGAGAAGAGGTGAGATGCCATCTCTAAGTGGAAGTAAGGAAGAAAATAAGAGTTGGGAGTGCTGTTTGCTTGGCTTTCTTGCAGTGCTCAGGGAGACATGGCTTTGAAGAGCTTTATTATAAATGAGGAAGACTGCACAGAAGAAATGCCTGACTCTGGCATCAGTTCATCTTAAAACCCAAACATAGCCTCAAATTTAGTTTGGGACTTCACTGAAATGAAGGACAATTGCAAATGGATTTGATTCTGTATTTTGCTGTATTCACACCAGGATGCAGGACTGCTCGAATCATGACTGGTGGTCTCAGAAGCAACTATGCTAAGAGCAGCTTAGCAAAAGGATGCTGACCAGGAAGCAGCATGGGCAGGGGCAGCAGCATCCTCTTCTGTCCTGCTTGGGAAGCATCCCTGCCTCAATCCCAGTGGTCATCAGTTCCTTTCTGATGCCGCTAGAGCTCCTGAGCCCAACATTTTCACATGTTTAAAACTGGCTATTTTTCACTCTTCCTAAACTATCAATGGCAGTTGTCCCTCCTATAGGCTGCTGTTCTCCTAACTGCACCCTGTCATCTCCTTATGCTAGCATTTTCCATCAATACGTTTTGCCATTCCTATTGCACTCACCTTCTTTCTTTCCATTCCTTTTTTCTCCCCATGTCCTTAGTTTCCTTATCCCCTTACTGATTAGTCCTTTCCCTCCCCTACCATTTCTACTCTGAGAGCCTTTCCTGAGTCTAAAACTGGATTTCCAAACAAAGCACAATAAGCAGGAAAGCCAAGATGAACAATTCTGCTATGAGTGTATCTCCTTGGGTGTGATCTATAAGCATGTGCAAGAGCTCTCATCATTACCTTGGTATATGTTTGTAAGACAGAGTATCTCTTTCCTGCCGCCTCCCTCTCCTTTATCTCTTAAAAGTGTCCCCTAGTGACAGAAACTATATTTCCCTATCAGTATGTACAATTTCTAGCATGTCTGATTGCTCCTGCAATATAAGTGCTGTGTAATCATCAAAATAATACATAAAGCCCTCATTGCCTGCAATCTTACGATGTCTGGAGTTGTGCACTGCATAAGCATCTCTCTCTAATGATTGCCCCTGTACCTAGCACTAAGGAACTTCAAGCATCCTCCAGAGGTGACAGGGTTCTCTTACCCTTACACCACACATCAGCATCAGTAACATGTCACAGGGCATGTAATGTGTCTCTGTGGACAGGGGGAGGGAAGAACCAATGTCTGCTGAA
>NW_010195422.1:33158-49878 GCF_000695765.1 Mesitornis unicolor
AGTGTTTGGCCTCATTCTCCATCATGATGGGAAGTGGGACACAACTTCAGAGAGGAGTGGAACCAGAGCCTCGCAGCTACAGCATTCAGTGGATTAGAAAGGGGAAAATGAGAAGCGAATTATATAAATTCCACCTCTGTGTGCTGACATCCTTTATTTCTTTTGTAAATAATGCTCTCAGCCAGTGTTTCCCAGGGGAATCTGGAGGGAATCACCATCTCTGCATGGACTTATGTAAGAAAGGAAGCAGCTGGTCCCTGACATTTATTGCTGTACTTCAGCTTGGAAACTTTGCTTGAAACACTGCACAAAGCCATGTTTCTCTGGGTTATTTTAATGTTCCCTCATTTTGTTCAATTAAGTAATTAATACTTAAAGAAAAAGAAAAATGCTCTGGGAGTTCATTTCACCCAGGACAGGGAGTGCCAGAGCGTAAGCAGGGGCCAGGTTCAGGTGCTGTTGGACACAGGTTTATTCCTGTTCTTATTTTAGCTGAACCAGTTCACCCTCCCTAGTAAATAGGTGATAAGGCTGTGTGTTTATAGTGAGTATCCTGCATGGCGCAGCTGTACTATGGATTAGGTAACGTCACTGACTCACCACAGAGTTATTGGGCCACCTCATCCTTCCCTTGCCAGAGAAACAGTCTTCACTGTGTACACACCGATGGGCTTTGCACACACCGATGGGCTTTGCACACACTAATAAAGCTTCACAGCTTTTCTGCAAGGTTAGGTGTAATTATAAGCATTTTTCAGCTGTAAGGACTGAGAAGCAAATCTTCCTTCCAAAGACGTCAAGTTGTTTCCTGATTTTTCCTAAAGGTGCTGAAAGCTGCTTTCAAAGAGCCAAACCCTCATATGTTTGAGCAGGAATTATCATTTGGTATCACCACACCTAAGGAGTTCCTGGCCAAAACTTCGATACCTACCATGGATATGGAGCACCTAGATCCAAAACAAGCCAAAATACGTGAGGTTTTAGTAATCCTGCTGTCAGCATGAGCTACAGGCCTAAAGGGCCCATTGTGTTAATCCCTAGGTGTTAGATCTCCTCCAATGGCTTCTGGAGAGTCATTCTCCATTCTGGCTTAATGCAAGTAGAGTTTAATGCATGTACTGACCTACCCAGACGGGCAAGTCCATGATGGCTTTTAGGGGAGCCAGCACTGGTCCTTGTCTGCACAACTGCTAAAGCTACACAAGCACAGAGTATATGGCCAAGCATGGGGAAAAAAAGAATGGGATGCTCACTTTCAAGGGACATCTCCCAGGCATCTAGAGCTTTTTTCCCAGCCTATGTTCTTGGCTGAGCCAGACACAATGGAGCCTCTATCAGCCACGGGCTTTTATTTTCCTTTGGTTCAGATTGAAGGGACTTACTTTTGTATCATTTTACGTCATCTCCAGTCACAGCAGAGGTCAATAGCTGCTCCTGTAGAATATTGATAATCACATAAAGCTAGCGAATAAATCAGGAAATGGGAAAAGCTCTATAGGTTGCTACCCAAGTGGCCTGTAAGTACCTGCTCCAAACGCCCTCAGATGGGAGCTTCCTAAAAGATGTCAAAACTGAAGTGAGTTTTTTACCCTAAACTCAATTCCTTTGAAGTCATGGGGAAAAATCCTCACTGATTTCAGCCTCACTGAGTTTTGGGGTTGGAATAAGGGGACTAATTATTGCTAATTAAGCCAATGGAAAGAACTGTAATAACTTTAGCCCATGGTTTGGTGTCAGTACTGCTCTGAACTGGCTAAAGCAGTTGCTGTTTACCCTGCACCCATCAACTGATCACTTGTGCCTCCCTGCAGCCTGCTGTGTTGCACCAGCCCGACTGTTTGTGTAACCATGCAGGAAACTGCCTTAGGAAATAACCCAGCAAAATGATCCAAGTTCCCCAGTGCAGTTCACCACCTGGCTGCACAAACAGCTGGGCCAGCCCCACAGAGAGGTGGCACGGGGTCCAGGATGAATTGGGAGAAACAGCTGCTTAATGCTGCTGCTGAGAAGCTGCCCCACTTTGCTGGTCACGCAAAGGGGCTGAGCTACATCAACAGGCACTGCAAAGAGGGTCTTTGCTCTGGCTATTTTGCTTGTGTTGGCTCTAGCGTTTGTTGGATGCTTCACTGAACTGACTGAGCTCTCTAACCTGGCAGAAAACCAGGCTGGCTGGAAAAAAAAGAAGCTGATTTTCTACCAGACTGTTAGATGGCTCTGCTGTCTTTATCATTTCAACCTCAGTGATCAGATCCTTGATCCGTGTTACTTATACAAGGACACATGCAGTATCTGCAGCTCTCCCCATGCTTGGTGGAGACAATCCACGTTTACAATGGAAATACCAGAGAGCAGAAGTCAAGAACATGGTGACTAATTATATTCCTTCAGCATCACCATATTGGTATTTTGTTTATTGAGCTCTTCCACTCCAGTTCAAGATTCAACACATGGGCCCATTCCTTGGCATTTTCCAAGACTGTTGTCTTGTGGAGAACTGAGATGGCTTTGTACATCTTCCACTTGTTAATCCAGAGCTTTTATTGAGTTGAACATACCTGTCCCATGCAACACTCCCCAAAGTTTCACTTTGATATCATTCAAGATCAGCATAGCCAGGGGTGGGGTTTATTTCCTAGTTTCTCCCCTGTGACTTTGAATGCCAAGTTTCAGCCTGAAAAAATATTTACAGCTGTGTTATATAAACTAATGAAAAACAGTGTTTAAAATGAAAGTGCTGGCACAACTTTATGGAGAACAGCAGTGGAAATAGCCATATGGTAATAAACAGGCTACCTGATACGTTTTATTGTTTAACTCCTTGCTTGCTTTTAGAAACTTGAGATTCTGTTTTCAGCTGCCTGAGTCCTCTGAGACATGTGCATGCATTGGGTTAGGCACCCAGACCTGAATTTGGGTCCCCTTGTGAATACGTAGCCTTGGAGTAGCTCAGTGAGAAAAGAGCCTTCTCAAGCAGGGACTGCCTGCATTTCAACAAAGCCTCAGTTTCTAAGTTAAACAACAAGAAATTTGGGTTTTAAAAAAGGGTACAAAAATGTCTGGACATTAGCAGTTTTTCCTTCTTGCAGCTCTCCATTAGGAAAACAAAAGAGCATGAGAGATTTTATATTACTGCAGTGTTGCCTTTCTATGCATAACTGCAGTAGTTTCCTAGCTCATGATTGTAATGGCATGATGAGATATTTATAACATGCCAGGAAAAATGTTTCCTTTTTAAAGCCCATCGCACTAGAATGATAACAAGCCTCGAAATCTGTCATTCCTATATCCCAAAATCACTCGATGGAAATTATTTTTATATGCTGGCTGTTGCTGTGCATATTAAACCCATTTCTAAGGAAAAGCTGTAAAACACACATCCATACGCTGTGCTGTGCACACATGACTGCACAACCAGATTAGGCCACATGGCAGTAAAAATGCCCCTGCCTGGTCGAACACGAGCTTCTGCAGTTGTTGCCGTAACTGAAGCCGCTCTGGTAGCAGAGCAAGGGTGGGAATAGTGCGAGTGCAGATAAGCCTTTACGGTAAATCAGCTATAACATGGTTTGGCTCCAGGCCCAGGTAATAACTAACCAGTTTTATGTTAATTATTTGCTATCCTTTTGCATATAGCAATAGTAACAAGTCAGTACTAAGTATAAATGACTGCAGTGCATAGCTGGCTTTCATAAAGTCTTACTTTTTTTGGCATACTGCATCACTTGCTAATTGACAGTTGTGAATGATTCTGGTTTTTCCTTTTGCTCTGGCTTATTTCTTGCAGTCTCTCATGAAGTAATATTTTAGAGTGCATTTGTAAGAATAAACAGAGGCACTCATACGTTTGGATATTTTATTCCATAGTTCCCGTGCATGTTATATGGCAATTCACCCTTACGCATTGACTGAAAAACAATCATTCTCTCCCAAGTTTCCCACTAAATCTGCTCCAGTTAGAATATATTTACATATCTGAAATGTAACCACCAAGAAGATGGGTAGCAAAACCACAGAGCCCCCTCCATCCTCCTCTGTCCATCCTGACCACAAGTCCCCAGGTCCTAAATCACAATGCATCGCCCCATCAGGGAAGCAAACACAGCTCTCTGTGGGAGTGATTGAGAAACTAAAAGGAATACCTGTAATGTGTAGTGTCTTGATTCTTCCCTTAGTGGAGCCAAGACCTGAGACCTGTCTCCAACACAGAAAGGTCAGAATAGAAACCCACTGGTTATGAAGTGCGCTGACTGCCTAGGCAATTCCGCCAAGGGACTCTCTGCCCCCTTTAGAATCTCAGCCCAAGAAGTCCTTTAGAGATATTTACATGCTAAACATGTCTGAAGTGCCTGTGGAAGTGCTGCTGCAGGTCTTACTGATGTGGCTTGCACCAGTAGGAATTCTGATTCTCCATTGTGATGTGTATAGTCCTTCAGGGCTGGTGTACAGTGTCATCAGCATAGTTCTATACTATGGGCATCCCAGGAACCCCTGCAAGTGGGAACACCCCAAAAAACATCTTTGGCCAGAAGTACAGTATTTCCAGCACAACTTTTGGGTCACTGTAGGTTTTTGCTGATGCAGATAAAATGCTACTAAATCCCAAATATACACTTCTCCTAACAGTTGATGTACATTTTCCACAAGTATAAATGGCTAACAAGCAACCAAGACAGAACAGAATTAGGCCCAAGGGAGATAAGCTTTAATAAGTCTGCAGCCTCCCCCAGGAGGTAATTTGTGCAGCCGTTAAATAAAGCAAACACTATTGGAATTTCACAAATAACACAGATTAATAACATGGGGAAGCATTTTCCATTATCTGCGTGGGACACACATTGTTTCATTGATATTGCTATAGTGGAGGGAGATTGAAATAAATTGTGTTTTAATTAAAATAAGATGTAAATAATGGAAGGCAAAGGAATTGCTACGGTTCTTCCAGACTACTCCAGAAAGTGCTGCTTTTGATAACTATGGGCAGAGCTCATTGGGAAAAAATGGAAGGTGGATGAGTTGGAGAACATAATGATAAAAATTGAAGGGAAAATGTTTTGAGCCAGGCTGACAGCGTGGTTAATAGAGTTATGTGCTAAGGAATATCAGCACGCACGTGGGCCCACCTAGGCATTGAAGTGTTTGGGGTGTGGAGGAATGGTCAACAACTTTGCTGCTATTATGGTGTATCTGGCTCCCTGCAAGTCTGGCTCCCCATTAACAGCAGGCACTGCTGCGGTATCAGACCGCCTGCAAAACAGGAACAGAACAGGTTTTGGGAGAAATTATTCTACAAACCAAACTTTAACTTTTGAAAAACAGGGGCAGTGGTGAATGCCCAGAGCCCTCACAAGTGTCAATGGCAGAGCAGGTCTCAGGCTCTGAAAATGAGCCCCCGGCACACAGATGGCAGCAGCTGGCCACCGAGGCATCCCAAATTCACTTGGAGAATTGCTGCGTCCTGACCTTGCCAGCCAAACTGATGGACTCTGACAGGAATGTACCTGAGTCTCTCAGCAAACTGCATCACAGGAAGGCACAGGACAGAAAATCAAGCATGTGTTGGGCTGTGGATACGGCACTGCCTAGACCTAGAGCTTGCGTTACTGTACAAATGAAATGATGATGAAAAAATGGGAAGAGTGTTTGGAAAGAGCCCGGCTCTTGCAGGCTTCATTTTTTCTGAATACGTTTATTTGTTTTATTCTATTTACAGCCTCTAGTTTTCAAGTGTGTCCAATTATGTTTCACCTTGGATCTTCCCAGCCTACAAATGCCGGAGCCAGGCGCTGGCTGCCACCCAGCTGGCCTCTGCCCTAGTTGCTCTCTGTAATGCAGCAAGGGCTGTAGTATCATTCCTTTTCAGGGCTAAACCACACCACCGGCTTTTTGATCATTAAAGGAAATGCATTTGAAACTACATTAAAATAAATAAATAAGACTTGTGTACAAGGGCACTAAGATTACAAAACAGGCAGCTCAAAGGTCGGAAGATGCAGTGTGTGGTGCTGCTGATTCAGTAGCGTTCTTTGGCAGGAGTAAAAATTATGGTGAGAGGTGTGAGGCAGCGAAGAATAAAATCCTGAGTATTTAGCTTTCAAGGAGATTTGCAAAAGCCACTGTCTCAACAGCTGAGATTTACATGCATCTTCCGAGAAAGAATTACTTTTCTATGGGAAAGTAATTGTCCCCTGCACTGCTGAGCTAATGATGTATAAAATAACTCTGACAAGTCCCATGGTGGCACTAGCCAACAGAGAAAAGAGAATCCAAACAAACTACTGGTGACCAGAAAACAACTCAAAGCAGATCGCTAGCAATAAATCTTAACGTGACATCGAAGCTGGGCTCATCTTACAAAGAGCAAAGAGTAGAGAGAGAATTGCTAAGGGCAGATGGCAGCGCCTTTCCTGGTGATATAAACATAGATGAATGTGTATAGTTTCTGAATACTGTATATAGCCCTGCCTATCTCAACTGCATAAATAACTGGAAAGAACATTAACACATTTCTAGGAACTGAGTTTTAATTGTTCTGTGGTTTACAACTGTTGGTTGCGTCTCATTGTCTTTAATGTGCCTATAGCTTCAAATATTCCACGTTATGGAAATGATGATGTTCAACTGGAAGCATTTTACCTGCCAAGATCTGAATTTCATGTTAACGGTTGTCCTGCAGTAGCTGGTGGCAGAAAAAGCCCACTGCAGTGTAACAGGGGTTTACATCCTTTACATGGTTATATTCAATCTCTTCTGATGCTTATCCAAGTACAAGGAAATACAGATTCTGCATTCAAATAGTTGCAAGTATGAATAGTAATGGCAACAGCCATAAGAATAATGCAGAATTCTTGCATCTGCCTGCACAAGAAACCCAGGATTTTTTTATATTTTACAGGTAGATCATCCTTTGTTCAAATATTTCCCACAAAAGTTGCTGTATGGAAAATCCATGAAAATCAGGAAATCCACCTCATTTTAAGGACTACTGGAAGAATCGTGAGCCTGATCACGTGCATATGATCAGATGCCCATATGCATAAAATGAACAAGCTAAAAAATACAGTATATATTCACCTATTATATAATTTGCTTACAATTCCTTTTGGGTACCATTACACATGCACAAAACTTTCATTCTGATATACCATTTATGGGTATATTTGTTTGTATACCCTTTAAAAATGTTCTTTTCCACTTCTTGATATTTACTTACAGCATTTCATAGTTCTTCTGTAGAACAAAGCTGACATCTCCAGATGGCAAATATAAACATCAGAAGATGGACTGCCACTCAAAGACACATGGGAAACATTTGCCAAAGCTAAATACAGTCTTAGAAGAATTTCAATAATAGAATAAAAATTCTTCTAAATATGCCATTAATAGTAGTGCAATAGATATTGCTGACACATTGGAGGTGGTGAGTTGCACTCAAATACTTTGCTACCCACAAAATGGCACTCATTTTGGGATTGCTACTCAGTAAATCAAAGTTACAAATTACACAAGCTGTACTATAAAATGCAGCGCGCACTGCATGACGTACAAGAAACATGCCCATGTGCATGGCTAGGAGAGGGCGTACGGGATTCAACCTTTTTGCTGAATAAATGTTTGAGAGTTTTACCATTTTTCAGCATCTCCCTTTATATAATCAGATAGCTGCAACTACAAATTCTACTTGAGGACTGACATTTTTACATTATAATGGTTTCTTTGTTGCTCCAAACAGCAATATTTATGCAACAAGTAGGTTCAGAAAGAAAATGCTTTCCATCATACTTGTGTTTGACTTATTATTAGAATGAGAAGCTATATGCATGAAGTTCTTCATAATTTTTTTATCAGCAGCATTAGTCTCCCTTAGATATCGGTAGGGGTAGGAGGAACTGCCAAAGTCCATTACATGTTTTGTCTTGGCTATAGTAAGAGAAGGCATTCATTGTGAGCTGGGCATTTCAGACATCTAAGGATGGGAGAAAGACTTCACTCAAAATACTGAATAATTAGTTTGAACTTTGCCACAGTGTCTAAGCAGAAACTGGTTTATAAGTAAAATATTTGATGAAGTTTTCTCAGCAGGATAGGTCCAAAAAAAGTTTGCTCTTCCCTTACACCAGGCTCAACAGAGATAGCTCTTTGCAGTGCCTGGTCCTTGCCTCAGACACCAGTTCTGCAGGTCGTATGACTGCACCAGAAGCACACCTCTTTTGGAGACTTGTCTGCACACAAACTCCCAGTGAAACACTGCGACTGCTTGTGAAGACCACACCTTCAGGCAATTTGGATCAAGTCTAAAAATAGGCACTCTTAAGGTTTGTTTTTTTTTTCCCTGAACATAAACTGTGGTTTGCTGTCAGCATGGAAGAAATTGGATTTTTGTTTATTTGTAAATCATGATTAAAGCAATGGATTTTTGAAGGCTGTAACATGAGCTAACAAGTCTATATTGAGCAGATCTGCATGGCTCCATTCAGCAAAGGAGATCTATGGCAGTAGTAAGTCCTAAGAACTGCACTGCAATCGCATGAGGGTTGTCTCTGTGATGTCTGTCTATGCTGCAAGACTGAATGATGTACAATCAAGGTGTCACATACCCAAATAGATATAACAGTGCTATGCCATGATGGCTGTGTGTTAATTTGTTCCCCTATCAGAATATTTTCTGTGGAGAAAACCAAATCCACTTCTGTAGCTGCCACACAGAACATTTTCTTTAGTTAATAAGCACAGAGAAATTGCAGGCACTGATGAGTTCAAGGAATGTGGTCCACTGGTACCCCCTCCAACTGTTGTTTCATTAAAGACTGGCTTCAGCAGCCACATTGGTTTAAGAAGTTCCTGCCCTATGTCCTCCAGCTACTCACTCCTGGTCTTACACCACAGCTCATCATCCGTGCTGTTGCATGAGAAGTTATGTACCTTGAGCCACAGTCCAATTTATGTTCTAGCCCAACAGAGGATAATTGCATGGGCCCATCCAAGGAGGAACTGAGGGACTTCAAGTGCACAAGGGCGGGAGAAATCAGCTGGGCATGGAGCAGGGCAGGCACTTCTTAAAAGAGCTTTTCTGCTGAAGTCAGTGTCTTGGGGAAACTCCACCTGCAGGTTTATGATTCAGTTAAGTCAAGCTTACAACTGAAAGGAGAAATCTCACCCCCCCTCCTGCCTGCCAGCCATGCTTTCTGCCACCTCTTTCCCAGCAATGTACATCAAACTGTAAATAATCCAGTGCAGAAAGCTAAAGTGATACAAAACTCATTGCTTTTTTTGTAGGCTTAGTTTTCTGCTGGATGAGCCCTCTGATCTGAAAGTCTGTAGCTCTGAAGAACACCAGGGACAGTAGAAGGGATGTGTTAGAAACACGGAGAGGAGTGCAGCTGGGGAAGGGCTTTTAAAGTCAACTTGCCATTAGGTTGGCTTAGCCAGGTTAGAGCATTATCAAATGGTATCTCCACAATGAGGTGCCAGCCAGACTACCCACAAGTTACACAAGTCACCTTACAACACCCCCACAAAAGCCAGGGCACCTCAGCACAGGAAATACTCACGTGGTCACTCCCTTCTGCTCGTCATTGTCAAGGGGCTTCTTGTTGAGCAATGCTACCATCTTCCTCTTTTGGTATCTTTCTTTTGGGATTTGGGGACTGCACAGTTCTTTCAGAATTATTTTATGAAGGAAGAGCATTTTAAATTCACATTCTTTTCAAGAAATTTCTTCAGTTTAATATCTTACCTACTTCAGTTGCAGAGGCATCAATGAGCACAGCATGGAGAGTTCAGCAGCTGAATGATGGCAGCAGTGATAATAAGAGTTAATATGGGAATCTCAGGAAAACCTTAATCATCATCATTAACATTTTATTTTCTGCAGTGCGCTCCCTACTCAGACGTACTACAGTTTGCTGTAGCAGGCTATGCAATGCCCAGTGATGCGAAGAATCTGCATAAATATGAAAAGTAGGAAAGCCATGAGGAGGAAAGTCATCACAAAGCTGGAACTGCCATGGGAGTTTTTCCTTTTGATATTTTTAAATTATATTTGTTCTGCTGTGTGGGTATGTTTCAGGTCAGGTATGATTTTGAGGTAAAAGGAAGGTAGTGTCAATCGTATAGGCAGATTATGCCTAGCTTCCCGAGTTCCTAGCTTTGTTCCTCATTTATAAGTTTGTGTTTTCACAAACCATGTTGCAACTTCTGTTTTTAGCACTGTTTTGCCCAATTTACTGTCTTATTCACTTGAATGTTAAGTGAAAGCAGCAAAACCCACTAGGCTGCAACTACAACAACAAATCTGGGCAAATGTAGTGGAGAGTTTTCCTCTTGCAGCTTGACAATCAGAAAGAAACATAAACTTAAATTAGGGACCATTTAAAGTGGATCATGTACATAAATTTGTGAAAAGAGCAAAGAAGGGGACTTCTGAAATATATAAACTCATAATGCCAATGGTACATAACTTGAGTGATGACTTCCGAGCTGAAGATGGTGACCTAATGTGTACTTTAAAGGAAAGTTATAATGAAAGTTAATAATATTAAGTGCTTTATAAAATGGTTCATTAACTGAAAAGGGGGGTTTCTTCCTTGAACAAATTGCCTTCAAAATGTTGGCCTTCAGGGTCTTGTCTTCATGCTAATATACAATTGTACCAGCAGATCTACTTTATACAGTTTTAAATCAATTTTGCAATCAAGGTTTCTGTTTATAAGCTCTTTGGGCTTAATTTCACTGCAAAGCTAGCCTGAGTTATTACTTATTCCAGCTATAACTGGAATCCTTTTTACATAAGAAATATGAAGTCTGGGCCTGCAGTTGCTTTTGATTTGAGGCAGTGAGTTTAACAGGAAGATACAGGCTGACATTAAAGTGTTTATCTTGTGAGCTACTGTGTACTGTGAGCACAGTTCTGCATCATTTGAAGGCAGTTGGTCCTCCACCGTGTCCCATTCCTCCTTCCTTATTGCCAGAGGGCTCCTGCTCAGGCCTGGGCCAGAATTGACAGCAGAGCCAGCTCGTGGTACTGCTGAGAACCACCAAGGTTGGCAGAAATCTTTGGCTGTGAACCATGGCCATTCAGAAGGACCCCAAAGAGAGGAAAAGTGAATGAGGCAGGAACCTCTGCACGTCTCTTCCTGTAAGCCAGAGACTTTTCTTATCCAAAAGTCTTGAGAGCTCTACATCAGGAGGAGGTAAGTGACCTGCAATACTTACTCTAAATTATGCATGTATAATAGCACCCAAGGATCTCATGAAATTTACTATGTTGGACATTGTACGCTGAAAGGTTTGCAACCTAAAGGGCTGTTTTTTGTTAACCACTGAGGGTGACTTTAGCTCTAAACAAAGTATACAGGAAAATATTGTTGCTAATGTGATGGATATTATTACTGTGTAATAATTTATGGATCTTGTTTGTTGATTTTGCTATTGGGAAATTCACTGTCTAAATACATTGGCTTGATTTAATAAAGGAAAATCAGGCTGACCTAGTAGGTGGCTGGAAGAAAAAATAAGCAGATACAGTGAAAAAAACCCCCAACCTTGCAATAGACCACCTCTTCACAAATGCATGTGGATTTTTAAAAGTTAATGGAAACAAACAAACAAGCAAACAAGAACATGAAAAAAAGGATTGTGAGCAGATTCAAAGGACTATATTGGATAAAATGGTGATGATGCAGTAGAATCAGGCTGTCACACACATTAGTTTTAAGAGAGAAGGGAAGGTGTTTCAAAAAGCTAGACCTACCTGTCTTGTTCTGCGGGGCTTTTTAGAAAAATGGATATGAGGTTTGTTGGTTTTAAAATACTTTGCTAATTTCAGACTAGTGCAGACAAAAATGGCAGGGTTCAAACTTCAGACTTACTAAGTATCACTAAGGGGCATCATGGTGCTGTGCAGGACTAGAATAAGCAGGAAAACTGAGGAATTCATGATGAGTAACACTACAAAGGAAATAAAACAATAGATGAGCTGTACTCAGGAAGCAGAAAGGAGGAAATGTACCTGTATCTATAACCACAGCAGCTGCCCCAAGATATTTCTCATCCAAGGCTTGATCAGGCTTCTGTGAGGAGCAAGCCTGGGCCCTAAATTAATCAAGCACCACAGTTCAGATTCAAAACAAGAAGGGGTTATTAGATCTCAAGTGGTGACTGGTTTTCCTTTTTCTTTTTAAGTAACAGTCATCTTTTTCTAATAGTTTGATGTCAAAAGTATGTTTGAAGGAGAGATTTCAATAAAGCAAGCTGGCAGTTGTGCCCACATTACATTGATTCAGTGGAATTGGCTCTGGTCGTTGTGGGACAAGTGCTCTCTTAATCTTAGACAAGTCTATTTCAAACACAGTTAGGCAAGAGGCACTTTTTTTTCTTTTTTGGCCTACATGTTGAGTGAGACACATTACTTGTAATCATTATATACTAGTTTATTGATTGTGGCTTTTCAGTATTCACTGTAGATAGGCTTGTTTTAACAGAGCTGTCAAGAGGCGTGTCTGGTTAACAAACAATTACTGGTTGAAGGTGTAACAGCAAGCACGGGGATTTTGTCAGGACATACAGAAATGTGCAGGGAATTTTGAAAAAAAGTGAATGGGATTTTCTTTCAAATCTCTGGTATTTTTCAAAAGATGTTGCAAAAGTCTATTTTATGGAATTTTTGGTGCGGTTCAATATTTCATTTTCATCTCTGCTTCCTCTATTTTAATATTTGAGAAGATCAGAAAATGGAAATTATTCACAGGAGTTGCATATATGGAAAATCTATAAGAGCCACATGTCAGATTACACTGGCCTATTGCTTATAATATAATGTTGCCATTAAAAGGTATTCCGATTATTAGGAAAGCTGGAAGTGAGTCAATTATTTGAATAAACAAACAAACACCTGGTTGCCCCGTAGTTTAGTGCATCCCTGAGACGTCTGCAGGCTCCTTTCCCACGCTTGCTGTCTCATTCCTAAACTAGCAGAGTCTGTTGTGCAAGGCAACCTGATGACTCCTAATAACCAGGTATCTTAATGCACTCTTCCAAAATGATCCCTGCACACCTGGCACCTTTGAGACAGGCACAGGGAATCGACAGCATTTTGTGTGTGTCAGAGGAGGGAGATGAGGGTTTGTAGCTTAGGGAAAGGGAAGAATCAACTTATTACGCCAAAGGAAGGTTCCTGTGGTCCCTCCAAAGAGACATGTCCTGAGCACGTGGATGAGCTGGGATACAGCAGTTTCATGTGTCAGACACTAGAAAAGGGTGAGAAGGTAGACGGTACCAGCTTTACCATTTCCCCTAAAGACCCTTTTTTGTGTCAAAATGATGTAAGAAACACTGATAACTTCAGCAAAAAGAAGCAACTCAGCCTCACAACTAACGATGTAGTTCCTGGCCTTGCTAGGAAGCAAATTCTTAGGTAATTGACTGGGGAGAAACATAAATGATACATGAAGGAAACAAATCCCATGCATCTGAATTCAGGTTCTTATGTTGGGACAGAATATGCATATTTGAATTTCTTAAGGATGAAAGCCTACATCTTCAAAAGCAACTAATGTTTCCCGTTTCCTTTAAGATCTCAGACTGGGCATCCAAAACTGTGTAAAACTGTTGGTCAACTGGTTTGTACTTACCCTCAGAGTCAGGGTAAGACTCACAACATTTCTGCTTATTAATTCCCCAGGTTCAATGTGTTTGGCTTTTGCCAGTTATGACACAGTAAATACATTTGTGTCACTTAGCAACCTCAGCTGTTTCTAAAGGAATGTCTTTTGTTCTTGTACATCTATTATAAATGCAGGATACAAAACGATTATTGAGGAATCTGAACTTGTCTTATTTGAATGGTGTTCTGGCCTCTCCCCATTCTGCATTTAAAGTGTGCACAGGAAATTAATTTACTGTGTACAAGCATCCTTTATTGACACTATTGTTATGAAGAGAAGCTCTGTATATTTAATAGATATGACACAACTTTCTGTTGAAAATAAAAGATGTGAGAAATGCCTGGAGAAAGAAAGAACTAGAAAGGACCTCCTCATCACTGGGTTCACCCAGTTCAAAGCCCTATTACTGTTTTGTAAACAACACTATAAATACTTAAACATTTTGATGCAACACTACGTAGTCTCTGTTACGAACTTATCAACCTGATTTATTTCTACAAACAGCGCTGAAGTCTGAGATCACAGATCATGCAGTTCCAGCATAAGAGTTTGAAATGTGAACACCTGCACAAATTAAATAGTATTTCTTATTTCACGTTGATTGGGTTACTGGGTTTCCATAACAGGTTCAAACATGTGCATGATCCTGAACACATACATGTAGTGGAAGGAGTGAGATCACACTGGATTGCGGATTTTAAAGGATTTATTGTTTTTCTTTCTTTATTCTCAATAGGTTTAAAGCTCAGAATTCACATCCAGTTGTCCACCTTATCAGGATCAGTAGAAAAGGTAAGAGACATAAATTGACCTTTATATTCTAAAAATATCAACGCTACAAAATTATGTCAAAATTCTGTAGATGGCCACATGAATACAATTATTACTTGTTTATGAAACTCAAACTTTGTCCTCTGCTAGGGATATCTGAAAGTCAAGAATTACTAAAAATATCTTAAAAGACTGTTGCCTAAATATGTGAATAGACAAAGTGAGAGTGCAGATGAACAAGAATAATATTATAAAGGAACCAATTATTGTTCCTTTATACCTGCTCCTGGTATGGATTGGGGTTTAATGCCAGAAAGGTCCCTGGGTGCTGACATGCTGAGATCCACTCCGTGGATGTGAGTACAATGTAAATTCATACTAAGCCCTCTTTGGTGTAGTTTTCCCACATAAACAAATCTTTGAGGGGAAACTTCAGATCTGACATAGGATATACTGCCTTCTTCAGCATTTTGGTTTTTGTCTTGTCTTTCACTCTTACTGTGAAGAGAGAAGTTAGAATACCAAAGTAATGGCTGAGGTTCCAAATTCCTCTAGGAGAACATATCTGAGAATAAACAGCCTGCTCCTGATAACTCCTTAAGATACACAAATCTACGACACTCACTTTGTTGAGGTGGTAAAACTATTAACCTTGATTAGTAGCATTAAATGTAAATATTTTCAATGGATTTAGTCCTAAAATCCTCAGCAGATACTTAGTTGATTGTCAAGCAGTCATCACTGAAGTTTTGCATTGAAAAAAAGATCTGAGGACATCAGGATTCTGCTAATGACTGCGCTCTGAGCTCCCTATCTGTGGCACTGATCTGCTCTATCCTCCAAACTTTTCCCAGCGCTGCTGTTGGTTAGGGATGCAGTGAAGCGTGATTTGCGATTATCATTGCTGTGCTCATTAAAGCCTCAGGTGTAGATGTAATCACAAACAGCACTGAGCTTTTGCTGGTATAGCTTATTTTGCTTTTGTGGGAGGAGAAGAAAAGGCTGGAATAAGTTGTACTGGTTTATTGCAGTTTTGCTTGTACAGAATACCAGATTACCTACTCAGAAGTGCTCTGAATATAGATCTCCCTTGGAGTTGAAGTAGACCCATCCACTGCATCTATGTAGGCCTGCCTTTATTTCACTGGAAAAGATACTGCATAATTAGGGAATAAGAGTAGAAGTCTATTGAAAATATTTTGGTGTGAGGAAACAAGATCTCACTTTTTCTTCATCTGTAGAACAATGTGATCTGAGTTTTGTCAGTTACCAAGAAGCTGCTGAAAAGAAGTATCAGTACATTAAATGTATATATGAATAAATAATATGCAATTAGGTAGCATGCTTTATGCCCAGCTCATACAAATCCAGCCTGGAGATGTAGTAATGCACTTGGAATCCTAGACTGGAGCAACCAGTAACTCGTTCAGGTGACAGGCACATCTACAAACATGTACACGTGTCTTTTTCGTTTTGTACAGCAAGTGAAAGTAGCTCAGGAAAACATGGACAAATGCACTAAAGGATGTGCACTCTTCTTTGCCAACTTATCAATTGACCAAGGGCATGTGCTGGTATCCGTTGTGCCTGCAAGCAGCTCCCATGTTACTTGTGGTTCTCCAGTGCTGACGACTGCATGCCCAGTTATATGAATGTGTGTGTTCTGGACTATGACCTCAGTGTTTTGACATGCAGAAAACGTTATTTAAGGCTCATTGTAGAGACTTTAGCACTTGCTTAAAGGACACAGTGACAGTTTCAAGAGAAGGACTGGGACTGGGGCAGGAAGAGGCAGGACAGAGCCTTGGTCCAGGTGATGAAGTAAACTGCAGGCAGGTACAAAACTCGAGAGAGTGCCCGTGCAGATTTGCTTTACATCTGCAAATTTTAGTGATGGAAAACAAGACTCCAGAGGCATTTCTATGTCAAGGAACCAAACCCCAAATCAAGGCACTGCCGGTCGTGAGGACAAGGCCGGCACGCTGAGCAGCAGCAGAACGACCGCTGAGCATGACCCGGCGGCAGCACAGCCGTGTGCCGTGATGATCTCTTGTGTAGCTTGTGGGAGACAGTTGTAAAAGGAGTTAAAACGCCGTGATCCGCTTTTGAATATGCGGATTGCATGCGGAACCACTAATGCATGGTTTTGGCACTTTTTTAGGAGAACGCAAGCATCGCTTCCCCGTGCGGTGCCAAAGAGAAAGCAGACGCCGTACCACTGCCGCCTCGCTGGGGCAGTGACAGAGGCGCCGGCTCGCACTGTCACACCGAACCCTTCTGACCAGTAA
>NW_010195423.1:0-18678 GCF_000695765.1 Mesitornis unicolor
AAAAAGTTCTGTCATTAATCTTTCTCAGGTTGATTTGTAATAGATATAAACACAAAGAAGACATTCCCACTTACTGCAGAGGGGTGGACTGGATGATCTTTAAAGGTCCCTTCCAACCCAATACATTCTATGAGTCTACGATTCACCAGCTTAAGATTTCAGACAACACATGGTTAATTACATTAAAGTTACTTTAATTACATTAAAGTTAAAGTATGTCAGTGTTGATAGGAGAAATGTATACAGTTTTGTTGAATGGGACAGAATTATTTGAGGGACAAAGTTAACTGTGGCAGATAACTGAGTTGAGATCTATCTTCACTTTTGCTTTGGAGAAGCAGAAGTCAATACAGCCAAGTACCTTTTAAAAGTTGCGTTTCTTTGAAGATTTATTTAAAACACACACTAGTTGTAAAAGATTAAATTACTAGCATTACTGAAAATCTTCACATGCTACATAGCACCATGTTAGTCAATAAATCAAGGTTAAAAAAATTAGCTGATGCTTCTGCCTGAGGTACAAAATCTGGTGAAGCATTTTGAAGAATTCTGCGTGCAGGATTTCTTAGTTGTAATAACTTTGGCTGAATGACTTTGACACAGACAACAACAACCACCTATCATGCTAAAAATGGTTTTGCATTATAAGAAAAAAAGAACTAAAGTATTTTCATTGTTTAACTGCACCAAAAACTATAAATGCATAACATAGTATTACACCATCATAAAAGCATATTCAATGCACTAGAGGATAGATCACTGCAATTATTGTGCTGATTATATGAACATTTGTGTTTTCATCACTGTTAGTACAGGTTTAAGCTCATACTTTTCTGTACATTTCTGTCTATTATTAGTGCACAGAAATGTATTGCTTTGAAAGGAACGGACACAGTTGCATTTCTAAGCTTCAAGTTCACTTTGAGTACTGAAAATGCAGTCACTTACCACAAAACTGAAATTAATTGTTGCTTGATTTATTCAGCCATATCTTGTGTGTATCACTGCAGAGATTGTTTCCAAATTTCTGACCAAGTTTTTGCATAAGTGCATAGTAAAAGAGACAGTCTTTGGTTAGTGGTAATTGTGTGGAATCAGCTTCACTTCTTCTGATAATAGCTGATAGTAGTAAACTTTGAATTAGTTGTCAGACCTCTACAGACATGCTGAAGTCATGCCGATACCTGCCATTCCTAAAAGAGATGTGGTAAGAGATCCTATTGCCTAAACTCTAGTGTACAGACTCTGCTCCCTGTGTCCCATAAACATTTCTTTTGCCTACAAAAGATTTTAAAAAGTTATAGTTTAAAACCTGAACAAAACAAAGCAAAGCAAAACAAAACAATAACAAGAAACAACCCCATCAAAACACCAAGCCAAAACAAAAAGGCCATGCAGTTCATTGTATTTGTTTCTGTGTGTGACTCTTGTCCAACTCTTTTTCATAGATGGGGCAAGACCTGTCATTGTCAAGCCCAAGGCAGCACACAAGCATGTCTCTGTCTTTACCACTAAGTGTGACTAACTTTTTATTTCAAACATAGAAATATTTGCAGCAGTAGATAGGAAAAGCTTGTGCATGAGGTTGTTGTACCCTTCAGAGCTGTCTTTCATTAGGTTGAAGCACGTTACATAGAAGCTTGCTTCCTGTGTACAGAACTGTCATGTACTCTGTGTTTGTAAGCTTGTTTCCATTCTTTAGATAATTATTTGGTGATACTTTCTCCACTGTTGTTTTTTTTTATTCATTGCTGCATTCCTAAAGCAAATCTGATGTTAGGTTTTCCATCTCTTTTTCCAGTAAATATCAAACACAGCACAAGCTCCATGACTTTCTGTACCTTTACATAGTGCTAAATGCTAAACAAATGCTTGCTGTTCTCCAGATGTGTCATGAACCCTCTTCCCTCTCTGAACCAGAGTAATTCCATCAAGAATGCAAATAGCATGGGGAGAGTTTTAATGGAGTTGATCTGCTCTTTCTCTATTTATGTTTGCCTTCATTACTTTTTGTAGTGATCCATATATTACCAGTGTCAGGTAGAGGATTGGTAGTACATACTAGTAATTATCTAAAGTCTGAGCTTTGAACAGCAATTATCATGTTTTCAAGTAAATTGTTGTCTGCTATGAATTTGCTGTTTCCTTTCCTCACGTGAGATTATTTGGCCATCTGTTGCTTTTGATTTGGCTTTTTTTAACTCTGTCTTTAATGCTGTGAGAACATGTTTATGGAAAGCTTATCCATCAACACATTTTTCAGTATATGTTTCAGTATGTGTTTCCCTGTGACACCAGCAACACTAAATGCTCCTCCAAATTCATATTTCAGCTTGCGGTAAATAGTTTTCATTCAAAAATTTTATCTATTGAATTTACGTGGTACCTTACACACGGCTTGTATTTCTATGAGTTAAATGATTGCTATCACTTACACATTAACAAAAATGGTTTGTTTTGATTCATGGAAACAGTTCATGGCGTGCAGTGCTGTCCATCTATTGAGAATATTCACTGTCTTCTCCCATGCTACTTCTCTTCATCTTGGTGTACAAAACCATAATAAGGATCCATCCATCAATTGCTTTGGCACAGCTTTTTATACTTGTGCAATTGCACAGTGTGCTGTGCTTAACTATCTCTCCATGAGTCCTTCTTCCCTTTCTCCCAGAAGAAAAATTTCATCTCACTTGCTGTTGAACTGGTTGGAGCCTTTCTTTGTCTGTGTCTAGCCTGAAGTGTGCTCCACAGCTTACCCAGCCATCCTGGTTCTGCAGCTATTCAGATCAGAACCTGGAATCTGCTGTGGTTTCTAGCCTATACACCTGTATTTCCTTCCCAAGGAAACCAAAGTATGGAGGAAGTGGAAAGAGGAAGGTAGTGTTATGGTTCTTGGGATGATGAAATGTGAAGAGTTAAGTTGTGCCAAATCAAAGACACCAAACTAGCAACCTGGGAGTCTTAGTATGCAAAGGTGTTCAACAGATACGGAGAGTTAGTTGTAACAAAAATGCTGTCTTTAAGCACTCAAACGTAATAAGGTAATTTTAATATACTGGAAAATACCAAAAAAAAAAGGATACTTCAAATTCAGGCCATAGTACTTTTCTTTCATCAGATGTGGAGGCCACTACTTCATGCATACAGGCATTAAAAATAATTAATTGTCAATAACTCACAGATAAGATGGTGACTTTGGTCTTAATCCCTGACTGTGGAAAGTTTTGCCCTGTTTATTATTACAATCCCTCTTTCATGTATAGGACGAGGGTATATTTATACGAGGCTAATGTTAACCCAATTACTGAATTGTAAACTGTGTCCAAGAAAGCAGATTCTTTTAAACAAAAAAAAAAAAAGGTGTGATTTGTAAATTTAATACAAGGTTGGAAGAGATTTTATGATTCTGTGTAGCCATTCTGGAGTGTTTGACAAATACAAACAGAGCAACAGAGTCTAGTAAAAAATCTGATTTTAAATAACCCTGTAAGGTTTGATGAAGCATGGACTGTGACCACCAGAGCAGCTACCAAGAAAAGGTTTCTGGAGTCAGTAGTTAAGATTATTCATACCTGGTAGTTGTGCTGTACATTTCTATCCCCTCTAGATAGTTTAAAAAGAATCTCTTAATACTACGTGAGCTGTTCTTTAAAGGTATCAGTTTATGGTTTCTTGAAACAAAAAAAAAATGTAGAAACTACACAAATACGGGCACTTGTGTAGCAGAAAATAAATCCAAAAATGCCAGCATGGATAGAAAATGGTATCTTGATCACCATGGCTATGGACACATATAAAACAAAGAAAATCTAATTATTGATTGGGATCCCAAGAGTTGACCCTATTGCAGGAAGTGTTGTGTGCATTGGTTGGATACTGTCATTACAACAGCAGCATCACAAAATAGGTCCCTTGGATATGGCTATTGCTTCAAGATAGACACATTCACTTGAAAATAGGAGGCACAGGATGGGAGAAGCTCACAGTTTGGATAGGGTTTGAAGCAGGCAGTTTCCAGAGCAGGCTGAAATAGCTGTAGATCAGGACATCATACTGTTAAAATTAATGACTTTACCATCTTGAAAACTGTATTATTGGATGTCTAGTGCCCTTAAGATATGTTCTGTATCACGAACTCCTGTGTTATTGTATGCAGGATGTCTCTCATGGTGTGAGAAGGGAAGGGGAAAAAGAGGATTTTTTACTGTAGCCACTTGATATCAGCTTTGCCAAAACAGAGTCCTTCTAAAATCTTTTCAAATGTCACACCTGCGTGACAAAACATGCTGAAGAACAGATTCCATTTTTTTTTTCTTCAATGTGAATAAGCACACTGGGAATTAAAAAAAATCTGTTGTGCTTTATTGCTTCAGATGATGACTATTAAAATGATTTTCCTTTTTTCTTGGAAATGTCATCATTCCTTTCAAATAGATCAGCCATGCAATGGAACTATTTTAGCTGAAGAACATGAGACATTCAGAGCTGTAATACTTTACTTCGAAGGCTCAGGCCTTATAATCATAACTAATAATTAGAGTACTACAAACTGTTTGTCATTCTTCAAAGGATGTTAATATTCTTGTCATTGTAAACAATAGCACAACTTTCCTTGGTTAAAGGTCACAGCAGCTAAACTTCTGGTCAGTTAAGTTTTCCCTTAAGTTATTAAGCTGTAACTCTAAACATACATTGCAGCGAGTCCCACATTACCTAACGTCTTTCTCAGTCTTACAGCTACAATTATGAGACAACACTTTTCCAACATATGAAACAGGAATTATGTTTTTTTTAATCTCTGACAGTACAGCAGACTGGAGAGAGAAGTCTTAAAGATGTTTTTTTTGTTTAAGGGTGTGATGTGCATCCCTGGTTACTAATTTAGCATCAAGCAAGATGATGGTTTAATTAGAAGCAGTGCATTGCCTTTGATAAACAGATGTTCCCTTTATTTAACTGTTGCCCACAAAGCTAGCACGAATAGATTTTTTTTTCTTTGTCACAGCCTGTTAATTTCCAGCCTCTAGTTATTGCATCCAGATATAGTTCCCATAACCAAAACATTCCCAATTAATACGTATTGCCATAAATAATTATTAGTTCATCCCTGCACATCTCTATAATTTCCTTAAAGCACTGCAGCTAAGAAGTTGAATTTCTCTGTCGAAGCTGTATGAGTAACAGTCCAATAAAGCCACACCTAGTTGTCAGTGGACCAGGATTTGGGTAAACATGGTCCAACCCAGCACTCATGTGTCCGGTGACTTGGTAAACAGTGAAGCATTCAGAATTTTAGGGTCCTACCTACTCAGTGAATAAGACCCCACCTTACTATTATTGCTGTAACAGCAAGGTAAACAAAAACTCAACACGCAACTCAAAAGAGCTGCCATCAGACCTACTTAAAAATAATTCTGTGCCATTGCTTGATAGGTTGCTGAGCAAATAAAGGCTCGGCTTTGTTCTACTTTTCTAGCCTCAAGGTAAATAGCAAGTGTAGAAAAGCACCCATGAGTTAATAAGCAAATAAAGCTTTTAACTTTTCAAAAATTATCTGCACTAGATACTGTAGCAGATGTTATCATGAATATAGTACTGATTACAGCAGTTTATGAAGAATGCTTTTCTTTATTCTTTCAGGTTGTGTTTTATCTTTGTGTGTCTTCAAGAGCCGTAAATATGTAGCATTGATCTGATTCTTAATATGTACTCTTAAAAATGGCTATTTACCATTTATTTTGTTATTTCAGTTCAACTTCTATCCACACATAGCCATTCATGTAGCTTACTACTTACCAGGGGTGGATATGAACCTATGTGTTTAAGTTGCAGTCTGTCGATAGCTACCTCAATGGATTTGGTTCAATATACATTTTTGATTGCTGTGTTTCAAATTTTCAAGGCTCAGTGTCTAACATATCAGTTACCTTTGAAAAGCTCTCTTTTTTATTACAGCTTTAAAGCTTCACAGAAACCTCATTGGAAATTCTGCCATCTCAGGTTCAAATTCTGTATTCACTTTCAATGACAATGCTGATATCTAGCGGGCAGAAAAATTTGCTCTCTTCCACCTCTAACTAAGAGCATTCACTTTAATGGCATGTCCTGTAGGTATATAATAGTACAGTTTGGGTTATTTTGTGCTCATGAACAGTTAAATATTTATGACCCAATCTTTTGGGCAGCTGAATACCTCCTTGAAGGTGATGAATGCCTTTGCTCCGGTCAACATGTTGATGGCTACTTAAAGGTTGCAAAGCAGAACTGCTGCTGTAGTTGTGCTTGCTCTTGTGAAATACTTAGGCCGTGTAGGGGAATATAAGAGTTTCTTACTTTGCCTTTATTTCCCTGAGCAAACACACAGCTGGGGCCTATGAGGGAACTGTTACAAAGCAAGAGTTCTCTCTGTCCTACATCCTGTATTTATTTACACCAATGGGACTTCTTGTTTGAATAAAGGCTGGTAACATAAGCATTTTCAACATTAAATGGTAAGGTTTTCCAAGTGACTGTAAGGTTGTTGTTTGGTTTTTTTTTTTCATTAGTAGTCATAACTGAGAAAAATAGAAGAGAAATTGTACAGTCTGTCAGAACCACTGAGTTGGAAAAACTACTGTGAGCCTTACAACTAGAATATACACAGTAGAATCAAACTATGTAGTGAGCAAACCAATGATCACAGTAGCAAATAGCTCTGCTATTGCAAACAAACTGCCCTTTTATTAAATAAAATAGGATAGAAAAGCAAATTAGGCCACAAGCAGTAACATAGTTCAGTTGTAATCTATGACACAGTTACTACCCCACATTTGCTATACAGCTCTGGTTTCTCTGACAAGACTCTCCCAAAGTCTTACTTTTAAAGAAATGTTGATATTTTGTGTCACTTTGAACACAAGCAATGTCTGTGTGGAAGAAGACAATTATGAAAAAGAGCTCTTAATGTTGCTTTTCTAAAATTAATTATGAGAGCAGAGGAGAGTGTTCTCTATTAATAGACTCCCTACCTCTAGTTAGACGGTGATATGACATCCCATAGCTTGCTGGCAGTTTACTGCAACTTGGAAGAACTCAACCTATGATCATTTTAAGACAGTCGTCTTTATTAGCGGACAGAGATTTTGGCCCAGAATGAGATTGAAAAGGGTGTACAGATCAAGAGCTAAACTGTTTACTGTGTAACTGGAACGTACCTACTAAAGAACTCATTTAGCAAACGGATCGGTCCTTAGTGCATTGGAATTCTGCTGTTATTTAGGGCTTAGGTGAAGTTACAAATCTGCAGGTGGTTTGCAGCCATTGTGTGATTTTTGCCTTTAATTTACAAGGGGACCTTAGTTCTGTTTTGCGAGGTAACCAACCTATAAAATGTTCACATATGCCCACCATAAACTGTATTTTAGCTTCACTTTCTGCTCTTGGCTCCTTTGGCTTTTAGAGGAAAGGAAATATTGCTCGATAGGAAGGGCTATTTTTCAGTTGCCAGAATTCCTTTGCAGTTTTAATGGAAAGAAGCAGAACTTTTCTGGGGGAGCCAGCATCTCATTTCCATTCCACTCTCATACAGTCACTGTTGTATCTGCAGGGCCTGCAGAATGTAACTGCTGCGGCGGGGTGAACAAAGACGCCATTCAGCATGGAGAGCAGCTTCCCTTCCGCACAACTCTGGCCACGGCGAGGTTGGCTGGAGCACCCTGTCTGACTGACACAGGATTCGCTGCCTGAGCACAACTCCCCAAGGACGCCTGTTCGGCATCCTGAATTAGTCCAGTGGGATGAAGACTTCCTTTTCAGCACTGGTGTGAGCGCTGAGAGTCAGCTGTGACTTCCTTTTGTTTCCCCACTCTTTATGTACAGACGTGTATTCTTTGGGATCATACTTAACAAAACTGCTAGACACCAGAGCTCAGGTGGCTTACTCCACTACCCCGAGTGTATTCTGGGATGGTGTGTTCCAAAGTTACAGAAATTGTAAGAGGACATTGTTTCTAATCTGCCGCCTCTGTAATCCCATCACAGGGGTCATTTCCTGACTTTTGTGTCATTTCAGTCCAGTTCCTTGAAAGTTCCCATCCCCTGTATATATAAGTATATAAATGTGTATAAATGAGGTATTTTCCCATATCTCTTTCCCAGGTTATGCACATAGAAGTATTTAGTTTATGATTTCGCTGAAGAAAATTACTGTAGACATTTGTAGATTTAAATAATTAAAATAGGATTAAATTACAAACTGCATAAACATAAAAGAACACCTAATTCACAATGCTTGTTCATTTTCAGACTTCAATTTGATTAAAAATTTCCAAAAAATTTGTTAAAGCTTCATAGAATACTTAACACTTCTTAGCTAGAACTTAAGGCAAACCTTCAACACATCTGTTTCTTCGATGAGCAAAACCAGGTCACAACTTTCATTTTCAAGCTCTAAATTACATAGTACTCATACTACATTTGTAAGTCAGGTCTTGCTTTGTAGATAAACAACAGATATGGCTGAGAGAGGCTAAGCCACCATGACCATAAATAACATTTCAACACAGAGTCACCATTATGAACCGTGCCAGCACAACATGAGAAGCCAGCGATAAGTCAAGCTAGGATTAGTGGATCATCTTTATTCTTAATGAAATATCATTGAAGCAATAGAAGTTTATACCATGGATGAGTAAGGTCCAGTATGTCTGCAGTTTAACTACATGCCGTGAACAGATATAGCAGAAATCTTCTCCCAGCTGAACAAGTTTAGCTCCAGTGACTCCAGGGACATACTCTTCATTTATACCACTATGATCAGTGCAATTGGATGTTTGGTAGAGTTCTGCTTTGCAGGATAATGCAAGCATTGTACTGATTTGTGAGGTATGTTGTGTTTCCTCCTATCTTTCACAAAGTAAAACTATTTTATTTATACTCCATAAAATGTGGACATCAGTAAAGGATGAGTCACAAAGATTTGGTGTTTAGTGGTTTCCAGAGTTTACCTGATCTCATCCAAACTTCTCCAGTTTGGAAATTAGATGGCAATCTCTTAAAAACTGTTTGTCTTGTGATTTTGCAGTACTTCCTTGTTTCATTCAGGACAGCTGTAGTGCAAGAACAGCCTTTCTCACAGTATTTTGGCATTTCCGATTTCAGTTCTGGCTGAAACAGAGAAGTGCCGAGGCATGAGAAATAACTTTGCAATAGCTTACAAAACATTTTTAAGAGATTAGATTTGCTCTTTGTTGGTTTGAATTCCACATTAATTTTATTCTAGGTAGATTGATCTAGAAATATCCACACAATACTTTCCTTAGTTTCTTTACTGACCAAACATAATTTGTCCAGTAGCATTTTCCAAAGAACAAAGCAATTTGAATGTAGTACAAAAACAAGCTGGCACATAATGACATAGAAAGATTACCAGACTGTTGACAAATGTTTTTTCTGCACTTTTTAACCTAGCTCTAAGTTGTAGTATACTTAACCTGAGACTGTGTCATAGCTAGATTTATTAAGAGTACTGTTACTAACAGAATCAGACATACTCCAGCAAACAAGAGGTAGAATCCTGTCACACCTCACCTGGCAACATTCTCCTATATTAGGAAGTCCTCTAGTTGTGTATATAAGGATTCTTGAAACAATTGCATCAGCATTCCAAGCCAAGATTGGAGAGTAATCTTTAACAGTGATACTGCCTAAAACTTCTGACTTCTGATTTATTTCTATTATATTTCTTATATACCTTAGAAAGGAATAAAGAGTCCTCATCCATAATCAAAATGAGTCAAACATTTGCATAAACTTATTTGAATAATCAACTTTTATACTCTTCTGAACCAGCCTCCAGAAGAGTAACGATAAATTGCAAATAAACAGTTGAAGAAAATGGCCCATGGTTGTTTGATTTATCCTTCATTATTTCAATTTGATACTCTCATTTCCTGTATTTAGACATAAACACATACACACAGGTATTTGAACTTTTACTCCTGAAATTCACCTTCTGCAGGCTGCTCTTGAAAGGCACACACCTACATTGTTCTTAAGCAGCAATCTTTCACACAAGTGTCCAAATAAAATTCAGATATAACACTTTCTCCTAAAGAAAGCCTGGACAATGTGGCAGCCTTGTATTTGCAGGATGCATAGTCACGGTCAGTGAATTGTAATGGAGTGTGATAGAGGCAGTGCTGTCTCACTACACAAGTGCCTGCAAATTTTGGTGGCTGGAAAGCTGTCTGTTTTGATGCTTTTTCCTTCTCCCCTCATTCTTTCAAATGATAAATTAATTTCTTTTCAGGTGTTTTTTAATGAAGAAGTATAGGAAGGAGTATGGAGCTTGAGGGGAAAAAAAAAAAAAGAACTAATATGGCCTTAAGAAATCAAATTATCCAGCCAATGTGGTGCTACTGTAGCAAAGAATCCCTATTTGGCCGAAGGAGCTGCAAAGGGCAAGGAATTGGTCTTTCCTGTTTCACTGAGATAAAGATCATAATCAAATGAAAAGTCTATTCTATTATCTCCTCTTCTGACCTCTCAGATTATCTATAGATATATTTAACACTAGTTGTTGCCGGTAGTTTTACGATCCTTGGGACACAAATTCTTCTGTTAGCCATTGTTCAGATAAATGAATTAAAGCAGTCATCATGAAAATGCAAGCTTTTGCTGTATTGTCTACTAATTGCCTGAGAAACATTACCCTAGGATCTCTTACTATAGAAAGGTTTCCAAGTCAATGACTGACCATCTAACACATCTCAAAAAGGTAATAATTTCTTCCAGCTTTTCTAGTTTTTTATTTCATCTAAATTCTTCACCATTAAAAAGAAGTTCCTGGCATAATTCATCTTGCTTTCTCTCTCTCTCTCTCTCTGTCTCTCTCTCTCTCACACACACACATACACACAAAAGAAGCTGTGAAATAAAAACAACCTTGCAGCTTTGTTAGCCTGGTGAAAACTTTTAAGCAGCACTCAAGAAGCAACTTCTTTTGGGTCCTTCTTACCAATAGGTCTGGCCTGCACAACTGTCATGGGGTTTCATGTACCTTAGAGCTAGTTGAGGACTTTATATCAAAATGTCTTAGGCTTTATTTTTCTCCTTATACTGTTGTAATATCCTCTTTTTCTTTTTTATTTTTTTTTATTTTTTTTCCCACCACAGGAAAAAGCTTTTGTGTGGATTCCCTCCATTCTCCCATCAGGAAAAAACAAGAAAAGAAATAGATTCTTTCCAGTTGGCTGAATACGAAACCAAATACTCTGGTTTGCTGAACTAAACTGAAATGTTTCATTTTAAGTAAGCACATACTGAAATGCATATCCCTCTGCAGCTGCTTTACTATATATGTCTCATACCCATGTTCCCTCTTGCGGGCTAGCATTTCTTGGCCAAACTCTTTCTCTTCAAACGAGATGGATGGTGCTTCATCAAAGACACATGATCTGTGTGTTAAGAAAAGCACTTCAGTTTGGCCATACGAATGTATTTCAATCGGGAAAATACTGAAATTAAGTATTTCCATATTTCTGCACTGGAATTTTTCAAAATACTCTCTTCAACAGGATAACCAGGAATCAGCTTTTGTTTCACTCTGAGATGAAAGAATGTATTGCAATATTATTAGTCTCAAACAGATGACACTCTGATTTCCATTCAGCTTAAGCATGATTAGAAAGAACTTCCCATCCTATTAGTACCAACTAAATCACTTCAATCTGTGTACTTTGGTCCTGAGTTTTCTTAAGAATCCCATAGGTTTCCATGAGGTTTCTATAACCAGAAGGAGATAGCAGGTTATGTGTTTCTCGCCTGAGTCTGCCCCAACTGAAATGAGTGGGAGATTTTTCACCAACTTCAATGAGAAAGGATGATCTTAAATGAATATTTATGGGTATAAAAGGAAAGCCACTGGGCATGTGGTTATCTCCCAATAACCCACATCCTGCTGTGTTTTTTTGCTTACACACATTATAAATAGCCACTTTGTAATGGAATTGAGATAGCTATAATTATAATAAAAGAACCTTTTAAAGTGGAAGCAGTTTTACTTGTGATTAGAGTTGCTTGCTAACATGACTTGATGTAGAGAAAGAGTAGATCAGTAAAAACCTGGTTTGTTTTATAGTCTAATCTGTCTTTTGAACTGCTTCTCAGAAGGAAGAGAACCAGAATCTGCAAAGCTTTCTTTAACCATCTTGGATTATTTGTTTAAAACTAAAACAAAATATAAAATGTCCATTGATCACAAGAAGTACCTACATGAACTGATGCTGTGTTGATTTTGCCTTTTTATTCATAACAGTTTCAGAAACACTGTTTTGAGGGATCTGTAAGTATTTTATGATTTGTTTCTGTAAGAACACTCATAATTATTTTTCTGCCTGAGCATTTGCCTAAAACAAACATTGATTTTCTTTCTTTGTTTGTGTGTTTGTTTCTCTCTGCTTCATCACTGACTGGGAACTACCAAGTATTTTAGAACAAACAGAACCAGAAATTCATAAGGGGATCAGGGCATTTACAAGAAGTCCTTAATTTTCCTAGGGATTAAATTAAACTGGATGGTAAAAAAGGAGAGATGTTCAGTAAAGTAAGTGGAAATATTTGTGCATTAGGGAAAATGTTCAGACATTTGATCTGTGATCATTTGACCAGTGAACATAAGAAACAACTTCTTCACTGTGATGGTGACAGAGCACTGGCCCAGGCTGCCCAGAGAGGTTGTGGAGTCTCCTTCTCTGCAGACATTCAAAACCCGCCTGGACATGTTCCTGTGTGACCTGGTCTGGGTGATCCTGCTCTGGCAGGGGGATTGGACTGGGTGATCTGTCGAGGTCCCTTCCAACTCCTAATAATCTGTGATTCTGTGATTCTATGATCTGTACGAAATAATCCTCTAAATTTGTTTTTAGTCAGTCTCTGGCTGATTATAGAATGTATAGGTCATTGTTTCAGCTGAATGAAGTGATACAGTTTATCTTCAAAACCTTTTTTATGACTCAGACATTTACTGGTGTTCTTTGCTTACATAGAAGAATATCTCTTGTTCTTTAAATATACTACCTGACTCAGCAGTACCTCTTGCTCCAACATTAACAAAGAAGTGAGTAGATAGAAAGAGCTTTCTGGAAGTTCAGTTCTGTAGTATGTAGCTGTCCCTAGTGAAAATTCCACTGTAATAAGTTACTTGATGTCTAGGAAAATATTCTTTGCCTGCATACTGAACAAATTGTACATAACATTTCACAAGTTCTGAATTTAGCTTCTAATGGCTTTTGGCAATAAACTATGATACTCATAAACAAAATACCACTCACCCTATCAAGAAGCACTGTGGTTCATTCCAAGTTATGAAGACCAGCTTCATTAGTTTAATTCAAAAATCACGAACCAAACAAAAAGAAGATATTATGTTGGATAAATAATGGGAGGAGATTTCAACATCTTGTAAAAAAAGATATTTTTATTTGTTGACTTTAAAAAATGCTTTCTGGTATCTGCAAAAGAGAGAAATAACGAATGTTTTTTGTCACTGATTGATTACTACAAAGAACATCCCAGTGCATTGTGTGTCATGTATTATTAAATCAGGTATTATCAAGTACCATGTTTTGATCAAAAGACACTTTTTTTTGGTGTTTACATTCTATCACACTTTTTTCACTACACACTTCAGCTATTTAGAGATATTTTCCATAAATATATTTTTTTCTAGTGGGAGAGGGATCATTTTTCATTTCTCACTGTATTGCATATTAATGAATAGAATATTTGACACAAGTCCTGCTCTCAATGGTCTTACAGTGTATCTGACTGACTTTGGGATTCATCAAAGGATGTTATTGATGGTCACAAGTACAAAACTAGCAGCTCTTCACTTCTGTGTGGGTCTCAGGTTTGCATATGTCATTCTTTGGTTTTGACTATGGATTTACACAGTGGGGCAGGGAACATTCAGGGAAAAAAGCTTTAAGATGACAGCTTTTCTTGTATTTATCTTGTAACTTCAACTAAAGATTTTAATTTTAATTTCCACATACCAAAAGCAAAAAATCAATCTATCAGTGATAGACTATCTGGTGGTTATAAAAATGGAGAGCACACGCCAAAGGACACACAAAAAAAAGCAAGTGGTAGAGCTGACAGTGGAAGGCGTGAGGTCTTACAGACTGCTCTTTGCTCTAACCACCTTTACGCTTCCTCATTTCTGTGTCATCTCTGTCATCAGTACAATCTACAGTGACTTTGGAGATTCTGAACACCCAATTTTTCTTCATTCTCTAATAGTTCTTAAGGAAGTTATTTTTCATAAATATGTAACTTGTGTATTTCTGGAATTGTTACTTATTTTTATATATTTTTAAATTCCTTTAAAGGATACAAGCCTGAAGCTATGCACACTGCCATAACTAAAACCAGCTGGATTTATTATTGCTTCTTTATTTCCCCTGTTTTTTGTTTCTTTCATTTGCCATTTCTTCAAAAATAGGGCTATAAGCTGTCAGAGGAAAGCATTCTATCTTTGTGTTTTTAAGGTTTTTCTCTCTGTTTAAATTCCATGGCTGTGTTACACAAAATATTAAATTTAATGTTAATAATGATGCCTCTGGTACCATGAAGATTTTAAAACAAATGACCAATCCTTGCTCCTTTGAAATCAAGAGCAACTTGCCACCAACTTCAGTGCATCCAGAATTTTATCCTCCAAATCACTGAATCAGTATAAATTTAAAGTATATTCTTAATTGCCATCTCTCAGGAAAGAATATATTTGCAATCTGCCTACTTTTCACTAATTGTTTTGTGGTTTTCTGTCACACCAACAAATTAGAAGGTAGTGCATTGTTAAACATCCATTAATACTACTTATATATATAATTTATTTTAGTTTATGTAACTACGAATCATGTATGGCATAAATTCAGTGACTGATTTACTCTTCTTCTTCCTTGTCAGAAAAGGTCTGCAATTGTTCCAAGAAAAAAGTAACTGTCATGAACTTTGTGAAGATTGTGTAAGTAACTGGTCCCAGTATTGAAAACTGCTCTGAGAAGCTTCTTAGTATTGGATTGAAATTCCTTCACGTGCTCCCCTACTTTTGTGTATCAAGAAAGATTCATTTCAAAGTATTGCCAGCTTCACTGAAAAGCACTTAAAGTTTACCATTATTTGTTCTTGACGAGTAATTTTCAAGTTCTCCTGAGGCAAAACTTATCCAAGAAGTGGGACTTGAGATTCCATTGTGCATATCATTATTACCATCCCGCAGCAGCAAAATGCCATCTTTTCATTCTTTTGTAGCACCAAAGAACTGGATTTCTGACAAGCTGAATTCTCAAACCTAATATTGTGACTGACAAGTAGCACCAAGAACAGCAGTCTAACTTTTTTGATGTTTGGGAGGATGCTTTTGGGTAGTTTACATGACTTAGAACAGGCACTTCTGTTTGCTTCATGGAACCTTGGAATCAAAAATGGAAAACCATAAGGCCGTAACCATGTTCTATATTCATTTTCTTATATTATATTTCTGTAATTACATCAGACCAAAACATCTCTTACTGAAGTCAGCTTAAACCACCCCCCTACAAACACACACACACACAAAATCCTTTGAGTTTTCCTTTCTAAGGAGCAAGATTATCTTTGTCCTCAGATTGACTTTACCTACACATTGCTATGAGCTACTCCGGCTCTTTTGACTAGCTATGTTACAGTTTGACTTCATTACTTCATTTCATTAGTGGCAAATGAAGTCTGGAAAATACGATTTTCTCCTTCTGCCTGTTTTCTGACTCTTGTAAGAGAAAAAACAACAGACAAACAAAGAAACAAACCAACCACACAACCAATTTCAGAGCTGTTAAGTTGCTGATTACATACATTTTTTTAGAGTCTTCATCTTTTTCCACACACATTTCCATGAGTATTTGTAATGCTGGGAGACATCGGTGACTGGGGAAACTGCAGCACAGTCAAAGTCTTACAGACTAACACCTCAAGAGAATTAAGGGATGTTCCTCTAAAAAGGTGACACAGCTGACAGCCCATCTGAAGTGCCTCTATATGAGCGGACACAGCATCAGCAAGAAACAGGAGGTGGTTGAGTCACCATCCCTGGAGGTGTTCGGTAAAGAGTTCTGTTTCTTTTCTGCCTATCTTCTGCTGGGTTTCATGAAGGACAGTTTACTTTGTAAAGTCTAATGTCCTAATCATGGAAATAATGCCTACATTTTTCCCACATTGTGCTTAGGAACAGATTTAAAAGACACCTAAATAAGGAAATGGAAGTCTACAGGAACCAATCCTGAAGGATAGCCTACCAAAAGGAGTATAATTTTTAAAATATTGTGATTGCAAAAACAGCTGTTAGGTAAGTTAAAGGAATGCAATATGTTGATAAGATTGTGACATTTGTAAAAGTGGAAACTACACAGGGAATGCTGTCTCTTCTACCTAATAAAAACAGAAAAAAGAAAGGAAGAGGAATATATTCTTCTTGTCTGTGCCTTATTAAAACTAAATACAGCAGCAAATGCTAGCCCATGGACTTTAGATTCAACTGGCTAATGATTTGCAGGTCTCTTAAATTCCTTAAGCAGCTTTAGGCCAGGTCACATTTGATGTTTCTGCTATGTAAGGATTTGTGAATACTTCTATAGGTTCTATTCCTTGCTATGTGCAGGAAAGTTAAGATGAACCACAGATCTCAGTGCTTGGACTGCCACATTATCAGTGTTCTCCCATGTTATTAGCTCTGATTCTCCTGGAACTTCCAGAAACCTCATCCCTCTTCAGGATAAGCTGTAACACTGTATGTTAAAATTTAGTCTGTCATTTAACACTCCAGAGCCTGCTCTAAAAGAGATGATACAATACTCATTCTTACACAGAAAACAGAAGTTGACCTACTGTCAGTTATGTTTGTGAGAATGGTGACATTATTTAGGACATAGGAGATGAAGGACTAATGTCTTTCTCAGTCTGAGGGTTTTTAAATCTACCTCTTCCTCCTCTCTGTGGCAATTCTGTAATCATCTGTTGACAAACCATGCTGGGTGAGATGTGGTGATATTGAATCACCACAGAACTACTAAATAGCAAAAAATTCACTCTACTCTGGCAGTGTAACACTCAAGTAATTTAACAACATTGAATTAGCTGAATTAGCCTGATCTATAAGTACAGAGACATAAATAAAAATAATTTTGTGACTGCTGTGGAAATGCAGTAAGACCAGTTTGAAGTAATTATCTGTTCACATAAATCTGAGAAAAAAATTGATATTATTTAGACACCTGAAGCATCCAGCAGCCTTGTACATTAGACATGAAGATCTGAAACCTTCATTAGCAGAACATCACATGTTTAAACAGAAGCAATTGTTCAAGTACTTTGTTGCATTAAGAGCTGTCTAGCATCAGTTTACCAGTTATATTGTCAAAGTATTTTATAAAAACTTACAAATTAGTTGTCTCATTGTACTTAGAACAACATCATCATCCTCAGTTACGAATGGAAAAGCTGGCAAAATTACTTTTCCAAGTTTACGCAGCAGTAGAGATAATGTCAGGCTCTTGTCACTGAGGAATCAGCGTGCCTTTCTTCACACCACAGAATGCTCCTGCAGTTAGTTTCATCTGTAGAGAGTTCTTGTGTTCAAAATCTCACCCACTATTTTTTATCATATTTTACCTTCTAGAATAACACTTCTGCCTGAGCGCCTTCCTCTTTACAGTAACACTCTCTAGTTCTGCCTCTGACATAGGTGCAGAAGCATGAAAGGATGGCAACACTTCAAACTTTAGAAAGGATGGCAACACTTCAAACTTTAGCTTAATGTCTAAGAGTGCATTACAATACCTGCCATAAATTAGAGCATGCCTAGTCAGTCAACTGATACTTGCTATTGTCCTTCGAAATGTGATATAGTGCTGCAAAGTTGTCTTAATTCTTCCTGTACCTCCATGCAGTCCAGCAAATAGAGCAACCAAATTATTTTTATCTTTTAAAGGAGTTATACCATCCTCAATTTTAGGGGAATACCATTGTTCATCTACATTGGTCTGAGTGAGAAGTCAACATGACTGCCTATGGAGTACTATGAATTCTGTAACAAAGTGAAATTATAAACCGAAAACTGTAACAAGTCCATGCACTTAAAGTATACCAGTCCCTTTCCACTCAGGATCACAAACAGATATGATATTAGTCACAGGCACTATGGTTTTATTGAGATTTGGCCAGCTTCTGTATACAGGAATTTAATCTTTGTATGAAATTCTATCTTCCTCTGTGCAAGACTGAAATGTTACTGGCCTTACATGTCTTTAAAACTTGCAAGAAGAGAAGTACAATAAGAAAAAAAAAATCAAAATCTCACAAACACTCATATGCTTGGAGGCAGACGCACCAAAGAACTTTTTGACCTTGGTTTTTCAACTGTAAAAAAAAATAAAAATGTGACAGCTATTTTTAAATCAATGTTATTTGCAACTTTGCAACACCTTCAGTCATCACTTAGAGATCCGTGCTCCACTGTCCTCAGTGTTCCACACACACAAAAAATGAAGACTGTCCTTGCTCAAAGTTTCTTTCTGTATTTCCATCTGATGTTAATGATTTGAAGGAGTTTTTTTTTCTCTCTGTTTCATAGAATCACAGAATGACAGAATATTAGGAGTT